>NC_036872.1:2280736-2289174 GCF_002910315.2 Salvelinus sp. IW2-2015
AGGCTTTTAAACAAATAAAAAAGGCAGATCCAACTCGCGCACAAGACTACACAAAATATCTAATCAAGTTACCTGTAGACTCTTGATCCAAACATTTCAACCACTTTCCTAAATCAACTTCTTAGGTAACTTTTTTGACAGCTTAAATAATATCTGATCAAAATGTAAGACGGGCATAAACTGTGTTCAATACAGGAATGAAAAACAAACGTGACGCGAGCTTTCAAGATTGGGCGCCTATACCCCCACAACAAGGTACACTCTCACTCGCGACTGCCTCTCGTTCTGAACTGCTTTCAGCTTATTCAATTACTCAAAAGAAAAACAGCAACCAATGTTCTGTAAGACTGTTGACATCCAGTGGAAGCCAATAGGACACTGCAAGCAAGGCACTTATAAATATACTGATTTTCATAGAAATCACGTGCAAAACACGTGTCACTCAAACAAAAATATCCTGGATCTATGCCTCCGGGTTCGCCTGCCAACTAAGTGTATGTTATACTCAAGGACATCAATCTCAACACGTTTTAAGAAACTTTAGAGTGTCTTTCTATCGCAATATACCATGATGCTATGCTATACTCCTCAGGCTTCTTGACCTCAGTAGCAGGCAGTTTACCTTTGGGGCCACAATTTTTACATTCCGGAGGTCCGAAATACTGCCATATACCACACGGATAGCTGAGGTTCATAGCTTAGCGTTCCTCAGCTGAATATGTATACCAAATGTTTAAGAGACGACTACAAGCTACGCGACACATCCCATCAGGTATACAGGTATTTTCTTTATCCTCAACTACACAATACAGACGAGGTTAAAATGGCAATATTCAAGCAGAGAAAAATTAACTTTCTTTATCTTCAATTTGTAGTAAATGCTTTAGCAAGCTAGATTTTATGAACTAATGACTTAAAGTTATGTATAACATTTAATCTTGAACTATAACTAACAGAATACTACTATGTACTGTATGGATGTATGAATCTTATTATAATCATAATACGGAATAACAATGTGTGTAGTTTAGTCAAGAATTAGAACAAGGACTTTCTGTTCCTTGTTAGAAATGAATGGAGCTACTCGTCGACCGGCTGAATGCTGTGTTCCTTACAGGATCATCCTGTCTCTACCAGGGAGGGGAGAGACCTTGGGCTAGTAGTAGATTGGTGGCAGACAATGTGGGAAGCGCTTGTGAACTATATTGCCCATTGATCCGAGAGGAGGAAGGACATTTAAAACCTATGCATACATTTTTATTATTAACCTGATGTAAATGTACTAATGATCAGTACTCCTCGAGACTAACGCTATTGATTGATTGATTTTGAGACTGGTTTCTGTCCATTTTATGCAAATAAGTATCTTACAAATTCTTATGAATGGGCAGAATGTTAGAGTGTCAGTTAGGATCCCACTTTATTTTAAGAATGGGAAATGTCACAATAATAGTAGAGAGAATGATTTATTTCAGCTTTTATCACATTCCCAGTGGGTCAGAAGTTTACAGCACTCAATTAAGTATTTGAGAAGCATGTGCCTTTAAATTGTTTAACTTGGGTCAAATGTTTCGGTAGCCTTTCACAAGCTTCCCACCATAGTTGGGTGAATTTTGGCCCATTCCTCCCAACAGAGCTGGTGTAACTGAGTCAGGTTTGTAGGCCTCCTTGCTCGTGCACACGCTTTTCGAGTTCTGCCTACAATGTTCTATAGGATTGAGGTCAGCGGCTTTGTGATGGCCACTCCCAAAACTTGACTTGTGTTGTCTTAAGCCATTTTGCCACAACTTTGGAAGTATGCTTGGGGTCATTGTCATGTTGGAAGACCCATTTGCGACCAAGCTTTTCTTCCTGACTGACTTCCTTGCTTCAATATATCCACAAATTTTCTCCCTCATGATGCCATCTATTTGTGATGTGCACCAGTCCCTCTGCAGCAAAGCACCCACACAACATATGCTGCCACCCCGGCTCCGGTTGGATGGTGTCTTCAGCTTGCAAGCCTCCCCTTTTCCTCAACATAACGGATGGTCATTATGTCCAAATCAGTCTCATTTTTGTTTCCCCATCCAACGACACAAAAACGAGGACATTGCAGTTGCAACCCGTAGTCTGCTTTTTTATGGTGGTTGGAGCAGTGGCTCTTTCCTTGCTGAGCGACCTTCTAGGTTATGTCGATATAGGACTCGTTTTACTGGTGGATAAGATACTTTTTACCTGTTTCCTCCAGCATCTTCACAAAGGTCCTTTGCTGTTGTTCCTGGGATTTGGATTTGCAATTTTCACACCAATCGGATGAATCGGTGAACTAGGAAGCGGCCAGTACAGAGAGTAAAGTCCCGTAAGAACTGGTTTAGGGTAGTCATAGTTGCTGTGTTCCTCGTTCCGACTCAGGGAGGCGGAGTAACACCCAGCACAGCCAGTCCTGACCCTCATCGGCAGGGTCCCCATTACTTGATAGTACCTAGAAAAGGTGCTAGACGATGCCCAACTGGCTGAGGACACATTCATTGAGGGGAATTCCCAGGGCCCATGATGTAGCAACTCCTCTAGTAGAATGCCTCACTACACCGCAGACGACAGAGGCCAATGTGAGGAGTCTTTATATCGATAGGCTTGTCCTAGAATCTCTCACCATAGCAAACGAATAGCTGATCAGACTGTCGTATTGCCTTGTGTCTGTGTAATGTAAGTGTCCAGGCCCTCATTAGGCACAGCACACTTGGGGAAAAACACCCAGCTCACCCCATCCGACGGGAGGGGCATATACAGACAAATGTAAGGCCCGGTTCACATGTTTGTCAGACAGACATCGGCAAGAATTAGGGGTTAAGATGGAGGGGTGACACTCCTCTTGTCTGGACCCATTGTGAAAAACATTGATGCTCACTGAAAAAGCAATGAAGTTCACTCACACTCGTATGGACGGTAATACCAACAGGAATGCCCAGCTCATGGATAAGTGCTCCAAAGACAACAACTCTAGGGCTTGAGAGCGGCTTAGGCAAGAGCTGACAGCACCCACGTCAAGGTTTCCAACTTGGCACCGAGCGAGCCTTTGCTGGACACAGACATTGAACTCCCTTCATAAATTTGGAGAGCAATGGGTAGCCACCCATGGGTCCGTCTTGGCTGTTGTCATGGCATGCTGAGATACGCGTCTAAACTGTGAAAATGTAAAACCGTTGGCATATGTGACTCCAGTGGAGGCTGCTGAGGGGAGAACGGGTCATAATAATGGCGGAACGAAACAAATGGATGTATTGATACCATCTCCATTGGATTCCATTTCCAGTCATTACCACGAGCCCATTCTCCCAATTAAGATGCCACGACCTCCTGTGTATGACTCTCACACCAGGTACAGAATATGCCCCATCACATTTGATATGATGCATTTGGTTGAAGATGCCATGGCGCTCCACAACGTGTTCACCACATTGTCCTGAAGGTCTAGATTGGTCACTAGAGGCCAAGGCCCGTAGCTGGAGCGGTGCGGGTTCGGATGCCACAGTGTCCCCCAAGCATGAAAGAGCAGGTTGGCCTCAGGGGCAGCTCCCATGGTCCCCGAGAGGAGGGACAACAGACGCTGAACCATGGTGGTCTCAGCCAGCATGGAGCTATCATGAACAGCTGGGGCCATCCAAGACAACCCTGTCTAGCGTAGCGTGATCAGGGAAATGGTGGGATCACGTAAAGTGTCGTTGCCGGCCAATCGTGAGCAAGGGAGTCCAGACCCAGAGGGCCTGTAGGGTCCAACATCGAGAACCATCTGGGCAATGAGTGTTCTCCTGAGAGGCAAACAGATCCACCTGGCCTCTCCCGAACCTGTCCCAAAGCTGTAGCACCAAAGATCTATTCCCCCTCCGGTGGGCCGTCTCTCAAAAGCATGTCTACTGCATTGTTCAGGACTCGGGGATATGTGCTGCTCCGCAGCGATGCTAAGCTGTTCTAGGCCCACAGCAAGAGCTCCCGAAGCATTGGACCAGGAACTGTCCTACAGGTAGGACTGGAACTGTTGAGAGCTAGGCAAACCCCGAGCTCCTGCCACATTGACGTGTTGACGCATTCATGGGGGGCTCCAGCGGGCGCTGGCCGTCTGCCTCTTAACACGGCACCCCAACCCAGAGGCATCAGCTCACACAAGTTATCTGAGGTCGGACTCTGATCAGGCTCACCCCCGTTAACAGGAGGAGCTGGATAGCCATTTCGATAGGCTCTTCAAACATGCACTCATCACCAACAGTTGATGGTGTCTGTGTTGGTTTGGGTGCCGGCAGTGGGATTTGAAACCATCGCTGGAGTGGCCTGTGAGGAGAATGCCCAGCGGAACCAACAGTGAATGCCACCATCAGTAGGCCGAAAAACTGTTGGCACTCTAACACCTACATGGCTCGTCCGAGCCGGAAACGGTTGAGCTAGGATATTATTTTGTACTCTCACTGAGGGAGACGTGCCCTCATGAGTGCCGAGTCTATGGACATCCGAGGTAGATCAAACTGCTGTGAGGCAGGTCAGGTTGGACTCTTCTCCCTTGTTAGGGTTGAGGCCCAGAACATAATGGCAAATGTCTCGTTTTTGGCCTGTTAGCGGCGAGATCATCCTTCGCCCAGGTACGTCTCGTCGATTGCCCGTAGCGTGATTCCCTCAAGGCAGAGCAGTCAGCGTGTGTAGCGGGCCCTGATGGGAGTGCCTTCAGTTTCACTACTGGACTCCACTGGCTTTCAGTTTGCCTGGGCTGTAGGAACTCCAGTGCTGGCAGCACAGTATTCAGGATGACTGCCGGAGTGCCACCTTTCATACGACACCAGGCGCGCTGGCCTGTGGGGAGGGCACACCGTTGCATGTCTCATCGTGAAAGTCATTACTGAATTTCTCTCGTCTGTGGGAAGAAGAGAAGTGTAATACCAGCAACAAATTTGGCAACAACCGTAAGACTCAGCAGTTGTAATCTAAGTTGGTTATGTGAAAAAAAACATGACACCAACCCAGCTACGCACTGTTTGAAAAAAAGCAGTGCAATGCAGCGTATTGTGAGTTTCAATGGAAAACTAGTATATTTACGCTGTACTTGCAAAGTAGTGCAACATTAACTATAGTAAACCACAGATAACACTGAAAACCCTCACTACAATAGAGCTGTACTGTGGAAGATTTCCAGGGAAAACTAGATCAGTTACGGTCTATTAACTGTAAAACCTACATAGAAAAACTAGCTACACCCAGGCACACGTACTGCGCAAAACCGATAGGTACAATAGCGATAAAGGTGAATTCTCACAGGGAAAACTAGGGATAAGTCACTGGACAACTCGGTTAGTTAGGTCCCTACCGTAAGTAGTGCATCAAATGAACTCATAGTAAACTCCAGCTACAACACTGTGCCACAACAAGCAATTTTGAAATCTGACACGGTGGCTAGATTAACAAGAAGTTCAGCTTTAATTTGGTGTATTGCACTTGTGAATGTATGAAAGTTAAATATTTGTAATAATATTTTTGAATTTCGCGCTCTGCCATTTCACCGGATGTTGTCGAAACGTTCCGCTAACGGAACCCCTAGKAATAAAAGGCTATCATAGCCTGTTGTATCGATTTCAAAACAGWCTGAATGGCATTAATGAAACCTATGGAATAAGTAGAATATAATATAACTTTATTGTGCAAAGGATGCAAGTAGTATATACATGTAGTTATTACCAGGCATGCGATCCCTACATTGTAGCCTGAACATTGAAAATATTCACTGATCATGTACTCTACTTTGGCAAATAATGGTGSGGTTCAGGAATGAATGTCAGRGAGACATTCTTTTTCAGTCATATCCAATACCAGGAGTATCAAACTCCAGACTTTGAATGATGCTGTGTCAGCAAGTATGTATTGCATTTATACACCCCACAGTGTTTACCAATCCTGGTCCTGGGACAGCAATGGTTACACATTGTAACTATGCAATAGACWAGAAACATGGTTTAACTAGCTAACTAGCCGCTGCTACTCTCTTTTTCATATATGCATAGTCATTTTAACTATACATTCATGTACATACTACCTCAATTGGGCCGACCAACCAGTGCTCCCGCACATTGGCTAACCGGGCTATCTGCATTGTTTCCCGCCARCCGCCACCCACCACCCGCCAACCCCTCTTTTACGCTACTGCTACTCTCTGTTCATCATATATGAATAGTCACTTTAGCCATATCTACATGTACATACTACCTCAATCAGCCTGACTAACCGGTGTCTGTATGTAGCCTCACTACTGTATATAGCCTGTCTTTTTACTGTTGTTTTATTTCTTCACTTGCCTATTGTTCACCTAATACCTTTTTTTSCACTATTGGTTAGAGCCTGTAAGTAAGCATTTCACTGTAAGGTGTTACCTGTTGTATTCGGCACACGTGACAAATAAACCTTGATTTGATTTGATTAAAGGCTGATTTGTAATTAATATATACAGAAACTCAATACAAAACAACAGTACACTACTCTTCCTATCTATCATGTAAATACTCTGATGCGGGACGGGTTCACCAACACAGCTGYTATAACCTAGAGGATTTAGGGAGAAGGGGGGAGAGGGAAGAAGTGAAGGAGACTGTTTATCAGAAAATAAGGTAGTTAAAGAGACGGTGTTCAACAGGAATCTGTGTGTGTAGATTCACTTGGTGTGCACAATAAGTGGCTGCAGAGTACTTTATACTGAAAAACATGRACAGACACACGAGGACAAACAATATAGCYTAGTTATWGAAATAATGAAGAGRTTTACTATTCTCCATGGTTGGTCCTCTTGCCTATTCTTTGAAGGTGGAAGGAGCCACAGTAATACACCTGAGCCTGCTTACTGCCCAACACAATCCATCAATCAGATTGATACACAAGTGTGTGGGTTATAGAGTGTCTAATTGTTTGACATTTTTTAATATGGGGTGACACTAAAAGGAGCCTGTTTTGTTTTTGTACAGACATCACCCTTACCTTAACAGCACCTCACCTGAGAAGTAGAAATCGAAGGGAGAGAAACTGGGAATTAAATAACCGCAGTTGACATATCTAAGTAAATGGAAGAATACTCTTAATTGCAATGTGGATGGCTCTTAAAAGAGCCTTTGGTTGTGCATAGTGTAGTCCATGGTGTTGCCAGGGAACAGCACCCTCTTCGAAGAAGTAGGAGTTGAAGATCTCCCCCACATGGATTACCTCCCGTGRAGCGTTGTTGGCCCCRATCCTTGAAATATCCTGCAGAGCAGCAGATCTCTCCTCTGGCACACCTCGGCGAGCTGCAGATTCCCTCCTSGTCCTCGTGTCCATCCTGATGAAGTTATGTAGGACACAGGTAGCCTTCACACACCTGAATWACCACAGGAGYCAGTCCCAGATGGTCRTGGTCACCCAACCTTGCAGTGCCCGACACAGTAACTGTAGGAAATCGTTTTGAAGGAATCTCCAGATGCAAAGTATCTGTAGGAATTTGGAAGATAATGTCATTATTAGACTTTTATTTCATCAGGTCATTGTGGATTACTGAAGTATAATYTATCTTATAACAAATCATGATAACATTGGATAAGTAGATGCATGTGCACACACATGTGCATGTGTAGCATGTGACAACAGCAGGATCATATCTAGGATAGCATCCCAAATTAATACATAAATACCACTTGAAACTTGGTGATGAGTTGATCATTTGAATTAGCTGTGRAGTGCTAAGGCAAAAAACAAAATGTGCACCCTTTTAAGTCCCCAGGACCAGGACTGAGAACCACTGCTCTTCATTGGGACCTATATATCTGATGATAGACTCTCTCACTTTGACAGTTGGGGGCCGCTATCCTTTCACCTACCTCCATGGCTGTTAGCCAAGATAGCTAGCTAATATAAAGTTAGGTAGCTGGTGATATTTAATTCACTTAGTAGGTTAGCTAGCTATACAGTAATGTATAGTTGGCTAGATAGCTATCTTGCTATGTTAGCAGCTCATGAGTTAGCTTGCACTGCAGCTAGTTAGCTAATTATACCGTTGTTTTTAATTGGAAACAATTGGAAACAGGGCCGAAAAGTTTGGCACCAGAGCAGTTTTGTCACACCCTGATCTGTTTCACCTGTCTTTGTGCTTGTCTCCACCCCCCTCCAGGTGTCGCCCATCTTCAGCATTATCTCCAATGTATTAATGCCTGTGTTTGTTTGTCTGTGGCAGTTCGTTTTGTTTGTTAAGCCTACCAGCGGTTTTCCCCTTGCTCCTGTCTGTTTCTAGTTTTCCCGGTTTTAACCATTCTGCCCTGACCCTGAGCCTGCCTGCCTTCTGTACCTTGTCACATGGATTATTGACCTCTGCCTGCCCTGACCCTGAGACTGCCTGCCATTCTGTACCTTATGGAATCTGAGCTGGTTTTCTGACCTCTGCCTGCCCTTGACCTGTCCTTTTG
>NC_036872.1:2292645-2328159 GCF_002910315.2 Salvelinus sp. IW2-2015
ACTACCTTACGACAATGTCAGTGTTATAGAGGCTATATTTTTTGTTTCCAGAAGAATCTCTCTTGTGGAAACTTTATCTCTTCAGGTGTCAATCATTTGACATTTTCGACATGTTCCAGAGGTTCGACCAGGGATGGACATTAGATAGCCAGCTAGACCGAGACCGGTACTTTTCAGACGGGCTAGTATACATGTTGCTTTACTAGCCCGGCTGGCCAGTGGACAAAATCTTTAGCTCCATCCTGTGTTCAACCATGGATAACACTGATGGATAAATCGGATTCTCAAGGACACCTTTATCAGGACGAACTGCTGAATAAGTGTATGTTGCCTAATCCAATCATGAGCAAACATTTAGATTGCATTTATATTTTCGAATTATATCGACTTAGATTTAGATATTAAATTGAGAACCTGTGGTGCAAGAATATATTATCAGGACCAACATGCTAGCGTAGCCTGAAACAACAAAAGTGATTCCCTATATGAACTACAAGTTCTTTCTCTCGCGCCGCGGCAGAGTTCTGCGCGCCAAAGTCCTCTGCGGAAACTTCATGTGACCCCTGTCCTCGGCACATAACAGACATCAGGCCGATGCACAGCAGTCGGAGCACACCCTGAGCTATCCATGGTTCTGATGCGGTGCGTGGTAAATGCTGTGCAGTCCGTGGCGGCAATAAGAAGCGCAGGGGATCAAAATGGAGGGTCGGAAGTTCAGAGTGAGTAAATGTGCACGGACTGCCGGACCTCTGCATTTATACTAGCGAGTAGCCCCGCCTGTAAGGTAATTTAGCTGGGTTGCAAGACCCATAGCGAGGAACTCCAGTCTTCAATACATCTTGAATGGTTTGAAGGATGACTCTTAATTGTGTTTTGAACTGGTGGGTTGGAATCCCACACGTTACACTTGCATCCATAGCTTCTTATTTTGTCCATTGTTCAGATTTAAAATCCCTCTATTTATAATTGAGATAATGAAGTGTTTTTCACTCTGTTGCAAGTCCCACGTCATATATACCAATTAAACTGCGTAAGGCAACTGTAGGCTATTAAATAACATTTTCCTTGTAGGGGCCATTTCTCCCGTTGAATGAGACCATTACAATCCCACAATAGAATTTAACGGTGATTTTAACTGAGTTGGCGATCAATTGTGATTTCAACATAATTAAAATGTCTAATCACTGATATCCATTACAAAACAACCCCGTGTCTAATTTTTCCTTCACAAACCTAATATACATGAAATAAGGAACGAAAATGTTCTAATACTGAAGCTAATATAATAATAATAATAATAATGATCATATAAAGGCTCCATTCCTCTTTGATTTCAACTTTATATATTATGCTCACAGTTTACACAAGAGAAGCGCAGAATTTAAGTCATAAACAGCTGCATAAAAACACTTACCATACATAACACATATACAGGACATACAAAAATAAATCATGATACCGTTTTTCACTGGGTGGGGTCTGGCTCACAGAGCCATTACACACACACACACACACACACACACACACACCACACACACACACACACACACACACACACACACACACACACACACACACACACACACACACACACACACACACACACACACACACACACACACACACCACACACACACACACACACACACACACACTGGGCATTATAGAGAAACACTCATCTGTTCCAGTCCATTCATCTCCTATTTGATCCCTGGCTTACACCTCAGCACAATTCCAGTACCACTTTGAACATAACCTGCAATTAAAGCTTTGTTGTATTTACCTTTAACTCACAGCAACATGTTAATACTAGACAACACCTTGCATACGTTGCGGCCTGAGCCTTCCTCGTGTGTTAGTGGCTCTAAACTTCACCCAGAGTCTCTCTGGACAAATTATGGAAATGATTTGCAATTTCTTAAAAAGAGTACTCCGGGAACTTAATGGTGTTGTTCCTGTGTCTACAGTTGAAGTCGGAAGTTTACATACACTTAGGTTGGAGTCATTAAAACTCATTTTCCACCACTCCACAAATTTCTTGTTAACAAACTATAGTTTTGGAAGTCGGTTAGAACATCTACTTTGTGCAGGTCATAATACATTTTTCAAACAATTGTTGTGCATACAGATTATTTCACTTATAATTCACTGTATCACAATTCCAGGGGTGCAGAAGTTTACATACACTAAGTTGACTGTGCCTTTAAACAGCTTGGAAAATTCCAGAAAATGATGTCATGGCTTTAAAAGCTTCTGATAGGCTAAGCCATCATTTGAGTCAATTGGAGGTGTATCTGTGGGATGTATTCAAGACATACCTTCAAACTCAGTGCCTCTTTGCTTGAACATCATGGGAAAATCAAAAGAAATCAGCCAAGACATCAGAAAAAATATTGTAGACCTCCACAAGTCTGGTTCATCCTTGGAAGCAATTTCCAAATGCCTGAAGGGACCACGTTCATCTGTACAAACAATAGTACGCAAGTATAAACACCATGGGACCACGCAGCCGTCATACCGCTCAGGAAGGAGACGCCTTCCGACTCCTAGAGATAACGTACTTTGGTGAGAAAAGTGCAAATCAATCCCAGCGCAACAGCAAAGAACCTTGTGAAGATGCTGGAGAAACAGGTACAAAAGTATCTATATCCACAGTAAAAACGAGTCCTAAATCGACAACTTGAAAGCGCGTTTAGCAAGGAAGAAGCCACTGCCTCCAAAACCGCCATAAAAAAGCCAGACTATGTTTTGCAACTGCGCATGGGGACAAAGATCGTACTTTTTGGAGAATCTCCTCTGGTCTGATGAAATAAAAAGATAACTATTTGGCCATAATGACCATTGTTATGTTTGGAGGAAAAGGGGGACGCTTGCAAGCTGAAAAACACCATCCCAACCATGAAGCACGGGTGGCAGATCATGTTGTGGGAGTGTTTTGCTGCAGGAGGGACTGTGCACTTCCCAAAATAGTTGGCAGCATGAGAAGGAAAATTCTGTGGATATATTGAAGCAACATCTCAAGACATCAGTCAGGAAGTTAAAGCTTGGTCGCAAATGGGTCTTCCAAATGGACAATGACCCCAAGCATACTTCCAAAGTTGTGGCAAAATCACTTAAGAAGGACAACAAAGTCAAGGTATGGAGAGGCATCACAAAGCCCTGACCTCAAGCCTATAGAAAATTTGTGGCAGAACTGAAAAAGCATGTGCGAGGAAGGAGGCCTACAAACCTAACTCAGTTACACCAGCTCTGTCAGGAGGAATGGCCAAAATTCACCCAACTTATTGTGGGAAGCTTGTGAAGTCTACCTGAAACGTTTGACCAAGTTAATCAATTTAAAGGCAATGCTACCAAACTAATTGAGGTATGTAAACTGACCCACTGGGAATTTGATGACAGAAATAAAAGCTGAAAAAATAATTCTCTCTACTATTATTCTGACATTTCACATTCTTAAAATTAAGTGGTGATCCTAACTGACCTAAAACAGGGAATTTTTACTAGGATTAAATGTCAGGAATTGTGAAAAACGGAGTTTAAATGTATTTGGCTAAGCTGTATGTAAACTTCGACTTCAACAGTATCTAACAATGACCTCTTATCTATTCTGCAGTAGATAACCACCTTTGAACTTGTTGCAGCTCGTTGCTTGTTTTCATGTGAGAGACATATTGCACAACTGTATTCCCAGGGAATAATGTCAAGTAGAAAACTCAGTAGTCTTAGAACAGTATTTACCAAATGTTGGGTAGAGACAAATAGTTGGGCTGATTACCGTTTGAGTCAAGCTTACATCGGAGTACTGGCTAGAACATATTGGTTTTGTTTACTTGGGTCTGGGTCACTAGAAAAGTGAAGAAGTATAGGTGGGTCACAGAACCGACGCTCAGAAGAAACACTCACCTTCATAAACTCAGCAAAAAAAGAAACGTCCTCTCACTGTCAACCGCGTTTATTTTCAAAAACTTAACATGTGTAAATATTTGTATGAACATAACAAGATTCAACAACTGAGACATAAACTGAACAAGTTCCACAGACATGTGACTAACAGAAATTGAATAATGTGATCCTGAACAAAGGGGGGTCAAAATCAAAAGTAACAGTCAGTATCTGGTGTGGCTTCATTAAGTACTGCAGTGCATCTCCTCATGGACTGCACCAGATTTGCCAGTTCTTGCTGTGAAATGTTACCCCACCTTCCACCAAGGCACCTGCAAGTTCCCGGACATTTCTGGCCCTAGCCTCCACCCTCCGATCCAACAGGTCCCAGACGTGCTCAATGGGATTGAGATCCGGGCTCTTCGCTGGCCATGGCAGAACACTGACATTCCTGTCTTGCAGGAAATCACGCACAGAATGAGCAATATAGCTGATGGCATTGTCATGCTGGAGGGTCATGTCAGGATGAGCCTGCAGGAAGGGTACCAAATGAGGGAGGAGGATGTCTTCCCTGTAACGCCCAGCGTTGAGATTGCCTGCAGTGACAACAAGCTCAGTCCGATGATGCTGTGACACACTGCCCCAGACCATGACGGACCCTCCACCTCCAAATTGATCCCGCTCCAGAGTACAGGCCTCGGTGTAACGCTCATTCCTTCGACGATAAACGCGAATCAGACCATCACCCCTGGTCAGATAAAACCGCGACTCGTCAGTGAAGAGCACTTTTAGCCAGTCCTGTCTGGTACAGCGATGGTGGGTTTGTGCCATAGGCGACGTCGTTGCCGTGATGTCTGGTGAGGACCTGCCTTACAACAGGCCTACAAGCCCTCAGTCCAGCCTCTCTCAGCCTATTGCGGACAGTCTGAGCACTGATGGAGGGATTGTGCGTTCCTGGTGTAACTCGGGCAGTTGTTGTGCCATCCTATACTTGTCCCGCAGGTGTGATGTTCGATGTACCGATCCTGTGCAGGTGTTGTTACACGTGGTCTGTCATTGCGAGGACAATCAGTTGTCCGTCTGGTCCCTGGAGCGCTGTTTTAGGCATCTCACAGTACGGACATTGCAAGTTATTGCCCTGGTCCACCCACACAGACAGCGTTGTGAAGAAGGCGCAGCAGCGCCTCTTCAACCTCAGGAGGCTGAAGAAATTTGGCTTGTCACCAAAAGCACTCACAAACTTCTACAGATGCACAATCGAGAGCATCCTGTCGGGCTGTATCACCGCCTGGTACGGCAACTGCTCGCCCACAACAGTAAGGCTCTACGAGGTAGTGAGGTCTGCACAACGCATCACTGGGGAAAACTACCTCCCTCCAGGACACCTACACCACCCGATGTCACAGGAAGGCCATAAAGATCATCAAGGACAACAACCACCCGAGCCACTGCCTGTTCACCCTGCTCTCATCCAGAAGGCGAGGTCAGTACAGGTGCATCAAAGCAAGGACCGAGAGACTGAAAAACAGCTTCTATCTCAAGGCCATCAGACTGTTAAACAGCCACCACTAACATTGAGTGGCTGCTGCCAACATCTGACTCAACTCCAGCTCACTTTAATAATGGAATTGATGGAAATTGATCAAAAATGTATCACTAGCCACTTTAAACTATGCCACTTTTATGTTTACATACCCTACATTACTCCTCTCATATGTATATACTGTACTCGATACCATCTACTGCATCTTGCCTATGCCGTTCTGTCCATCACTCATTCATATATCTTTATGTACATATTCTTTATCCCTTTACACTTGTGTGTATAATGTAGTAGTTGTGGAATTGTTAGGTTGGATTACTCGTTGGTTATTACTGCATTGTCGGAACTAGAAGCACAAGCATTTCGCTACACTCGCATTAACATCTGCTAACCATGTGTATTGACTTATACAATTTGATTTGATTTGGCCACATCTGCAGTCCTCATGCCTCCTTGCAGCATGCATAGGGCACATTCACGAAGATGACCAGGGACCCTGGGCATCTTTCTTTTGATGTTTCAGAGTCAGTAGAAAGGCCTCTTTAGTGTCCTAAGTTTTCATAACTGTGACCTTAATTGCCTACCGTCTGTAAGCTGTTAGTGTCTTAACGACCATTCCACAGGTGCATGTTCATTAATTGTTTATGTTTATTGAACAAGCATGGGAAACAGTGTTTAAACCCTTTACAATGAAGATCTGTGAATTAATTTGGATTTTTACGATTTATCTTTGAAAGACAGGTCCTGAAAAAGGGACGTTTGTTTTTTGGCTGAGTTTAATCAGTGTCGGGTCAATTTCACCATACAATGCGTAGCGTGCCTTTAGGAAGATTATTTCAGTGCCCTTATCAGCAGAGGGCGCTGCGCCTGCAGTTTCGTCAAGTGGCTGCTGATGGGTGTTTCCTCGAACGCATACTTTAGGATTTAGGAAGGAACACACACCCCGGTGACATCAGTTAGGTTTGAAGAAGAAAAAAGTCTCAGCTCTCGACTCAAACCGTGCAGTGGTTCAACAGGGGGCCGAGAGCGCCTTCCCGACTTTTTCAATTATATAGCCCGCAAAGAGAACTGGACGAAACTGTAGGCTTTCATCTCAACTACTATAATTTGACCTCGTCAACCCGGGGAGTGAGGATTATAACATTTATTCAGAGAATATGTCAACCTCAGACGAGGCAGACGGGCTTCGGCCGAGATATGGGTGTGAGTATCTAAAAACTTTTCCTGTTCGCTCACCTTGGGACATATTTTACCTTCCTTTACAGAAGTTTAACAATTAGTTAATTGTTTTAATCAACACATTTTCACAGGCGTTTTTTCTTCTTTCTATCTATATTCATATGTTTGACTTTGGTTAGACTTTTGACAGCGTGGTAGGTAGGCTCGGACTTCCGCGTTTTCATCTACATCGTACAATATTGCAATTTTACGTGGCTACATCGAATTAAATTAGCCTACATTGAATTTGGTCGATGCAATCCGGGGTCCTTGGGACGTCATTGAAGTAATAGTTTCAAATGGTTAGTTTAGTCAAAGGTAAAGGTAGGGGTTAAAGTAGGGACGTGTATGGTAGGATCCTGTATAGCACCAACTCATTGAATTTTGACATGTTTGCATTTTTCACAGTAAAGGATAAGGCGCCACATTGTTTTCTTATAGGGAATCTGAAGTAGCAAGACGATGCAATAGTTGACTGGTCTACCTGGTCGATTCATTGGAATCTATTGATGGCCTACTGGTCTATTGATATGTGAACTAGTAGCCCCGTCATTGATCTTAATAAAAACTTTTACATTCGGATATTGTCTTTTTCATTTTATTTTTAAAATAAATATATAATTTTTGTATTGGTTTACATCTGTGATTTTACTTTTATGCACTTTGAAATGATTCTGTAATGAAAAGTGCTTTACAGAAGTAATTTGTTATTAGTGAACTAGACTTACCTGAGGCAGTCAGTAGCCTTGGCCTAAGTGGGAACCATACCACTGTACTTGCTGGCTTGTCAACTGCTTTCAAGATTACTGCCACTGTAAATTACCAAGTTGTTTGATAKATTTACTTGGCTAATAAATGAGATTAAGGCCGCTCAATAATAATCATTTTAATCATAGTCAGTAGAATAAAACCCCACAATAAAATCCTGGAAATTGTAAGTGACAATTTTTAGACTTTTCCATTCTCTAATGGTCACGTAGCCTAGGTTATAATTGATATGACCGTTATTCAGAAGGCCTAGACATCACCAGAAGGAGCCTGAAACAATTAGCTCTTGTAATGTGAGTGCTCATGCGCACTTGTTTTCTCTCCCTCCCAGCTCTAAAAATATATTTTCAGCAACATTACCATGCAGGTCTCTGTAGCCCAGGCCAGTGGATCCCAACCAGGGGTACTTAGACACCTGGTGGTACTTGGCCTATCCACAGGGGGTACTTGAGTAGACTCATGAGACCATGGGTCTACAGGTAAAATGCACATGACGGGGTACTTCAGGGGTACTCCTGGCAGAGAGAAATTCAGTTGGTTGTACAGAAACTGAAAAAGGTTGGGAACCAGCGGGCTAGGCCCTAGCCTAGACCACAGAACTGTGAGCTACGAGCTTTGTTTACCTGCAGAATAGGTTCGATTTATTACTGTCTCTTCCGAGTTCTTTGAAAGAACGCCCATGCATTCCATTTGGCATATTTGCTGGATCACTTGAAGTGATAAGACATTTTCCACAGAAAAAAAAAAAAAATCAAACGCTGGAGATGTTTAAACAAAGTTTGCATAGGCTAGCCTACATTTACCTGGCCTGCATTTACCTGGCCTGCATTTACCTGGCCTGCATTTAGCTACTGTGTAGTGAGTGACTAAAGCTAAGTTGGCCTCCCCGATCAGTAACCCTTGAACCATCTCATTATGTGGAACTGGTGGTGAGGCCAAGTTGTAACCAGACTGGGAGGGGATGGAGTAGCATAGCACTGAGGACAGTTCAACATGACAACTGAGCTGAATCAGCCTGTCAATGAATGAATAATGATTTCTTGAGACTGTTTACATCTTTGTGCTTACGATGGCGGCCAACACGACTATGTCAGTTGTGATATTCAGGATGGATGGGACAGTCTACCCCTCCTACATGCAGAATGAGAGAAGTCTGTCTCACTGTTCATTTGAAGGTTCTTGCATTTTATTTTGTTGATCTTCCCTACTTGTTTGTTTGTGTGTCTGCTAATCCGTGTGTTTACTATAAATCTGAGTGTGAGCTAGACTCAACTCAGTGTGTGTACTGTGTATGTTTGTAAATMGAGTGTTTTTTTTGTACAGCTATGCTGTTATGAGCGAGCTAGTATTCACCCTGTGAGTGTTGTTTTCCAGCCGTTCTGGATGGTGTGGAGCGACTCACAGCAGAGGAGATGGACGAGAGGAGGCAGCAGAACATGGCCTACGAATACCTCTGTCATCTTGAGGAGGCGAAACGGTAAGAGTGTGTGTTTTTCATTAGTTGGTAATTGCCTTTTCTTTTGGCTGGTATAAAAGCAGACCAATACAAATTCTGCCGGATATGTACCTGGGGAGACTTCAACCCGCAGTAGGAAAGGAAGGGAAATGGCTCTCACCACAGCCCGTGAAGGACAGAGAATGCAAATAGTCTGCCATTGATCCACACTTCCAATGTGAGAGAATACAGAAGTGTTCTTAGGGAGTCTGGGGCCCTATAAGGAAACAGGGGCCCTGTTTCGTATTCTAGCTCCAGTGTTGCATCTCAACTATTGCATTGGTGTTTGTTGAAATTGCTGGCATGGGCTTTACATCAGTGTGTGTTATAACATGTGGGTGAACTACTCCCTATCGGACTTCCGTGTTCAGACTTTAATTGCCTTATTCTTTTTTGAGGAACAGATAGTTGGAATTCTCACATACTGCTGAGATCAACAATGGTTGGCAATGTGATCTTGAATAGAAAAGCTTAAGTGTTGTAGATTAAAACAAGGTTTAATGAACGATCATGCAAGGTAAAAGTGTGTGTGCATGTGAATATCCTTGTTCCATTCCAGCACCTGAATACCTGTTGTGCTGGCCTGGTAGTACAAATGTCAGTATTTTATGAAACGTTGACTTCTGTAAGGTTAGACATGTTTTTATGTCCATTTCAGTCATAGTGCTCCCTAGTTATCACATTTCATATCATTTTTGGACTGCCTTATTTGGGGGTCATTATCGCTCTGCTATGTGTATTAGCAACCCCTCTTGAGGTTGAGGATTTTGTATGTGTGTTAACCTGCTTGCAATGCTGCAGTTTCCGCATTGGATGTGCTGTTTACTTTCTCCCTGTATAACATGCGGTACCAGAACTAACATGCGGTACCAGAACTAACATGCTATACTCATTCATTAATACCTGCTCACTGTCATGTGATGTTTGATATTGTAGAAGTATTGAAAAGAAAAGTGTGTTTTGTCTGTTGTGGTGATCAGGCCTACAGGTTAATGATGCRTGAAGTAGCTAGTGGCCTAGGTTTTGAGAGGACTCTGACACACACCCATCCCCTAGGTCCCCCAGTGGACTCACACACTCAGAAGAGGAAGGAGTGAACGAGACAGGAAGTGACTAAGTCTCTGTTGAGTTTAGTATATTGCGCTGTTGCCACAGAAACCCCTGGCCGTCATAGCAACGGGTTCCGGTGTGAGTGTTTATTTAACTGTATGTTGAGAAGATAAAATGGCAGTGGTACGATGATCTCTTGGGTCTTCTCTTCTCTTCCTCCTCTCCTGTGTTTTAGCACTGTCTACTATTTTTTTTTTTTTTTTTTTTTTTTTTTTTTTTTTTTGTTTTTTTTTTTTTTTTTTTTTTTTTTTTTTTGTTTTTTATTTTATGTATGTTGAGATCTTCTCCTTTTTTCCTCTCTGCTGTGTTTTGACTGGTTTTGTTCTCCAAACATGGCTTGACAAATATATTGCTAAAGAGGTGGGAAGAGCTTTATGTCATGGTTAGCCTAGGCCCTATTAAGTCTACATAGAGCGTTTTCCAAACACCTCTGAAGTTGTCTGTGGTAGAGGTCGACCGATTATGATTTTTCAACGCCGATACCGATTATTGGAGGACCAAAAAAAGCCGATACCGATTAATCGGCCGATTTATAAAAAAAAGAAAATATATATTTGTAATAATGACAATTACAACAATACTGAATGAACACTTATTTTAACTTAATATAATACATCAATAATATCAATTAGCCTCAAATAAATAATGAAACGTGTTCAATTTGGTTTAAATAATGCAAAAACAAAGTGTTGGAGAAGAAAGTAAAAGTGCATTATGTGCCATGTAAGAAAGCTAACGTTTATGTTCCTTGCTCAGAACATGAGAACATATGAAAGCTGGTGGTTCCTTTTAACATGAGTCTCAATATTCCCAGGTAAGAAGTTGTAGGAATTATAGGACTATTTCTCTCTATACCATTTGTATTTCATTAACCTTTGACTATTGGATGTCTTATAGTCACTTTAGTATTGCCAGTGTAACAGTATAGCTTCCATCTCTCTCCTCGCTCCTACCTGGGCTCGAACCAGGAACACAACGACAACAGCCACCCCATGCAGAGCAAGGGGAACAACCACTCCAAGTCTCAGAGCGAGTGACGTTTGAAACGCATTAGCGTGCGACCCCGCTAACTAGCTAACCATTTAAAAATCGTTACACCAGCCTTGTCTGCGTTCCGTATTTTATCTAACGGGTGGCATCCATAAGTCTAAATATTCCTGTTACATTGCACGACCTTCAATATTATGTCATAATTATGTAAAATTCTGGCAAATTAGACGGCCCAAACTGTTGCATATACACTGACTCTGCGTGCAATGAACACGAGAAGTGACACAATTTCACCTGGTTAATATTTGCCTGCTAACCTGGATTTCTTTTAGCAAAATATGCAGGTTTAAATTGTGATTTCATTGTTATGAAATCGGCCCTAATTAATCGGCCATTCCGATTAATCGGTCGACCTCTAGTCTGTGGTTCTCATGCAGTTCCGTCCCTACAGTATCTTTAGCAGATGAGGTATCGCTAGCTGGTTAGCCTAGCACCAGAATGAGCGTTGTGCGGTGACGTCACCCTGCCTGAGAATTAAAGTAGTGTCACCCTTGCTCAACCAAGACTATAGTTTGTTGTAGCGATTGGTTAGAAGTTAGAACGCTGCTAAATGAGTGCGAATTGTGATGTTCTGTGAAGTGCAGGAAGTCCCACGTTGACTCCCAGGGCAGAGACTGGACTTACTCTGTTATATATAATGAGACTCTTGATACATCCAGCTCCTGATAGGTAGGTGCTTGTTGTTGTACAGTGTCAGGCTGGGGAGACCGTTGTGTTCCAAATGGCAACCCAGCCCATAGGGCTCTGGTCAAAAGTAGCGCACTATGTAGTGCACTAATGTAGGGAATATGGTGCCATTTGGGACACTCATGGAGAGAGCGAGAAAGTGTCAGGTGAAGGAGAGCGGCAGACAGGCAGCCAGGTGAGAACTATTAGCTTGTGAACACCTCAGCCTGGAGGCATGGAATGCTTGGAGCTTATGCTCATGAACGTGATGTGTGGTATGACGGGAATGCTTCTCAGACATGTACACAGATATGCACGCACTGTGTATGTGGACATGTGAGTAATTACTCTCTCTGTCTCGCTCTCACTCCTGTCTCTCTCTCTTTCTCTCTTATATATGCAAATAAGGCCTTTGCGTTATCTGTACCAGTCATTTCCATGCATTGCAGTGTTTAGTTCAATAGCTGTCACTTCTGTCTGTAGATTATGATGGTATCAGAGGAGATATTTGAATTGCTCATCTCTCACTGACTATTTGAGTAATTTCCTAGGTGGCCAATGACAAATGACCAATAGATGTAGACATACTGTGTGTGAAATAGGCCTARAGTTGCTGAAGTAAGGTTGCAGGTTTTTTGAAGAGTTGTTCAGGACTTTGATTCAGGAGTACAGTACTACTGTTTGTTCTTCTCTCTGACACAACAACCATGTGAACCWGTTTTTTCCTCTACAACTTCTGTCTTCTTAGTCTCCTTCTCTCCCTTTCTCTCTCTGTGGGAATGGACTTTCCTGCATGTTATTTATTGGTTTACACGAGGGGCTGGCTGAGCTTTCTCTGCCTCCAATTCAATCTGATACTACATCTGGAGAGAGTATTTAGCAAGGAGAATACACACTATTGCATGTACCCAAGGCAACAAACCCAAAACCCTGTCCAGCTGAAACAACTCCCTCCCTCCTAGTAAGTCATGACTTGGGTCTCCGACACAGGCCCCCTATTCAGCCCTTCAGTGTGGCCAGGCCACCAGGTAAGGGGCTGTGGTGGGCAAGAAAGGAACAACTCCTCCTTTCACTGCTCCACAGTGGAAAGGCCTTCATAAAAGGTGCCATATAATGGGTATTTTATCAGAGAGACACAGGGGCCAGCCCAGAGCAACAAACCACCCTCCACCCACACACACCTATAATGGGACTCACAGAATGTCACTGACAATTGAATTCCGCACGCAGGGCGAGAGTGCCAGAAGAAATGTCTAAGTTGGGGAACATGAACACACACAAGCAATTTTCCAGGAGATAAAATGACAACCTGAAATATGGCACCGTGTTGTCAGGAATGGACAGAGAGATAACATTGGAGGCTAGCCTATTATTAGATCCATCACTAAGAACTATTTTATCTAGCATGTCTCTCTCCCGTCTTCAACAGGGTTACTAACTCAGCATAACAGTGGAGGCTGGTGCCCCACTTTTAAATCACCAGACTCATTGGTAATGGCTGGCAATAGATTTTAATGGAACGCGCTATTAAACAAATCATCCTCATTCATTACCAACCTCGACCGTGGTCTTTCAATGTCTTTCTTTCCACGCAGCCTCCATGTACCGACAACAGTCAGCTGCTCTCTTCTCACACAGCCGGCCATCTGTATGTCTTCCTGAGGAGACAGTTGTCAGGTCGCAGTCTCCTTCCCCAATCCTCGCTCTCGCCACCCCCTGACCTCATGTGCTGTGGAAGCTTCCTGATGTTACGCTACCAGGAAGTGTGAGAGCAGGGGACTGGACTGCTACTGGACACTATGGCAACCGCTAGCTGTTAGCCTAGCCAAGCCCCATTTAATACCGTTTCACACTACAAAACATTAAAGCTGTGCGAGCAAGAGCTGCATTGTGCTGCCTGGCTACGCATCCAACAAAGATGCCTGGGAACCTTGCTGTTGCTGGAAGAAGTTACTAGCACCTCCCCATTTCAGGACAGATCCCCATTTGAGTCAGGTGACAGATAGTCTGTCAGCGCTAGCTGCTGTGGCTATGAGAATCCTAGAGCATACTCCTCTAAGCCTTCCTCTCTCCGCAGGATTAAGTTTGCCCCTAGACGTGATCCTGGGACAGAGTTTAGCATTTTCCCCACTAATGGAAATATTAGGATGGGAGAATTGAGATGATCTAGAACTGTACCAAGGGGAAACTTCACCCCAGAGTGTTTCTCCCAGAGCAGCAGACCCACAACACACTTTTGCCTCACCGCCGGTTTCCACCACACACGGCAGGATGAAGCCACTCATGATCAGAGCAGGCCGCCGGTGCATTCCAATACTTCAAAAGTGCCCATCCTTTCTTCCTTCTTGCTTAATTAATGTCTCCCTTGATCGCTCAAGGCTGCAGGGCTCAGTTCCAACAACCTTCGAGAGATCCTTCCTTTCCTCCGTATGAATTCGATAAGGCTTTGGAACTTAGGAGACACGGGGTGGCACATATTCTATTTAATGAAATCACTTAACTGAATGGGTATGATTAGACTAAGTGACGGGACAGGTCCCTACCAACTCTGTTAGAATTTAGGTTTTCCTTCAAAAGGCCCATTCATTGAAAATGACAACTGGCTGGCCTTCTGAAACACCAGAAGGAGGCCATGGAGTTGTTTTGATTATTGTAAGCAGGCCTTTCAGCATGAGGGAAGGGGAGGTAACACTCAAATACTCTACAGACAATTAACACCACTGATGTGACCAGTTTTCTGCTTTTCTGCACAATGTCAAGTCCGTGTGTCCCGTGTGTTCCCCGTGTGTGTGTGGAAGGTATGTTTAATAGAGGGCTGAGATGGTTTGAGAAAGGCAAATCCATGGTGCTCCTTCATCTGGTTACAGAACAACGTTGTGGTCTAGAAACATTTCTTTATTCATCTCTCCTCTTCCAACCCGCTGTCTGTTCTCCTATTTGTATTTTGATGGGAAACGGGAAGGAAGAATATTATTCAATATTGTTGCAACAATTTAACAGTGAGTAACCCAAATCTTCTTCCACTGGATACGCCCCCACCACAGTGGGCTTCATCACCAGGTCCTGTATTTAATTACAGAACATGATTTTCCCACCAGAGAGAATATGGAGTAAGAGAGAAAGCGAGATGGTAGAGAGTGAGCGAGATGGAACGAAGCGAGAGAGAGCAAAACGAACGGGAAAGGGGGATACCTAGTCCCAGGTTTGTAGAACTGAATGATGAACTGAAATGTGTCTTCCGGCATTTAACCGCAACCGCCTCTGAATCAGAGAGGTGGATGCGCTCCTTAAGTCCACGTCCCATGTCTTCGGGGCCCGGGGAGAGAGGAGAGAGCCGAGAGATGGAGAGAGAGCGAGGGGGGAAGCGAGAGAGAGAGAGAGAGATGGAGAGAGAGCGAGAGTGGCGAGAGAGCGAGGGGGGAGCCGAGAGAGAGAGCGAGAGTGGAGAGAGAGCGAGGGGGGGAAGCGAGAGAGAGAGGAGAAGATGGAGAGAGAGCGAGGGGGGAAGCACCGGAGACGAGAGAGCGAGAGATGGAGAGAGAGTCGAGGGGGGAAAGCGAGAGAGAGAGCGAAGATGAGAGAGAGGCGAGGGGGGAAGCGAGAGAGAGAGCGAGAGAGTGGAGAGAGAGCGCAGGGGGGATAGGCGTGGAGAGAGAGCAGCGAGAGATGGAGAGAGAGCGAGGGGGGAAGCGAGAGAGAGAGCCGAGGAGATGGAGAGAGAGCGCGGGGGGTTAAGCGAGAGAGAGAGCGATTGAGAGAGAGCGAGGGGGAAGCGAGAGAGAGAGGCGGAGATGGGAGAGAGCGAGGGGGGAAGCGGAGAGAGAGATGCTGGATGAGACTGGAGAGAGAGCGAGGGGGGAACGGAGAGGAGAGAGCGAGAGATGGAGAGAGAGCAGGGGAAGCGAGCAGAGAAGAGCGAAGATGGAGCGAGAGCGAGGGGGGAAGCGCAGATGAGAGAGCGATGGAGAGAGCAGCGAGGGGGGAAGCGAGAGGAGAGCGGAAGAGATGGAGAAAGAGAGCGAGGGGGAAGCGAGAGAGAGAGCGAGAGATGGACGAGAGCGAGGGGGGGAGCCGAGAGAGAGGAAGCCAATAGCCATTACATGCCTTGCTGCAACAGCTGGGAATTCTTCTGACATTGAACTGACCTCCCCCTTGTACAAACTACCAGGCAGGAACTTGATCCTCTCTCTCCACTGGGGGGGGTTTGAATCCTCTTCTCATCATTCATGGGTTTTTCAGCTGTTGGTTTAGGATAGAGAGATGACATCTACTGACACTCATGGAGGCTAGTGAACTGGGAAACATCTTCAACACACGAACACGCATGCAAAAACGCTTACAACTCACACACACGCGCTGCTCCAGATCAGAGGCAGTTCACAAGGGACAAAGCAGTTTTCTATTCAGTCAGTGTCAATCGTCTGAAACATCTCCCCTCCACCCAACCTGCCTGATCTCACGCAGACTACCAAACAATGCCAAAGAGGAACACTACACACAGTGTATGTCCTACTCACTTGTTACGTGTCAGTGTGTGTGTGGTTTTTTCAGAACAGGGAGAGAGGCCCAGACCAGACAAAGCTTTGGCTGACAAACAAGAGGAAGGACAGACCAGTACATTATAACACCACGCTCTCCATCACACACACTTGTGCAGCAACATCTCTCTACTCCTCTCTCACACACCTTCCCTTCCGGTCTTTAATCAAACCATGTCTTGTTCCAGCTCTGAGGTTTACCCCTGACTGATATTCTAAAACCGGAAAAGTCACTTCTAGTTTCTACGGACCGTGCTGCTGACCCCCCCCCCCTCTCTCGTTTCTTTCTTCTCCTGCCCTCGGTCCCTTTCACCAGCTCTCAGTTCCTCTCTCTCCCCTCCATATCTCTCCTTTTCTCCTCCATGGATCTTCGGCATATAATGTGTAGGGTGAACACTGTCCAGAACCTGTCATCACAACAGTTAGGCTTTCACCATTGTTGCAAGCAACCAGTAACACCCACGGTGACCTACAACGACACAATTTAAGGTCCAATCAAACAAGAACATATTACCGGGCCAAGTTTAAGGGCCATTCAAAAAGGACTACGTTGCATTTCTCTAATTTAATTATAAGGATTTTATAACCTCAATTGATTGTCAGAAATATATCATCGACATGAATAATCACAAGTCACCTGAGGACATCATGGTTTTTATTAGGTCCCCCATTAGCTGTTGCAAAAGCAGCAGCTTACTCTTCCTGGGGTCCAATGAAACAGAACATCAATAGACAAAGAACAGCTCAAGGACTAGTACATCCATTAAGAATAGGAACATGTAGCCTACCTATCAATACATACACAAACTATTCTAAGGTCAAATAGGGGAGAGGTGTTGTTTGGCCATGGGTGTGCTTAATGTTGTTTTTTTAAACCAGGTTTGCTGTTTATTTGAGCAATAGGTGGGAGGAAGGGAGTTCATGCAATAAGGGCTCTATATAAAACTGTACGCGTTTTGATTTTGTTTCTGGATTTGGGGACTGTGAAAAGACCCCTGGTGGCATAAGTGGTGTGTGTCAGAGCTGTGTGTAAGTTTACTATCAAACAATTTGGATTTTCAACACATTAATGTTTCTTAAACAGAAGTGATGCAGTCAGTCTCTCAACTCTTAGCCCAAGAGAGACTGGCAAGTATTATAATCAGCCCTCTGATTACAATAAAGAGCAAGACGTGCCGCTCTGTTCTGGGCCAGCTGGCTTACCTAGGTCTTTCCTAGCAAGCCACTCGAACCATATGCTGGACAATAAATCAAGATAAAACTAGAAACCTGCAGGATTCCTTTACCACCATTGAATATACGTTTGACAATGCCAGTTATAATCTCAGGTAATTACATCTAAATGTACATGTACTCTGGCCATGTACTCCTATAATCTCACCCAACAGTCAGAAGAGGACTGGCCCCCTGCACGCAGCCTGGAAGCTATCGAGGTTTTCTTCTAGCCACCGTGCTTCTACATCCTTGTTGTTTGGGGTTTTAGGCTGGGTTTCTGTATAGCAACATTGTGGCACTCTGCTGATGCAAAAATGACTTCCAAAATACCATTTTATTGATTATGTCATCATGATATCACAACAATCACCTGAGGAGATATGTCATCATTATGTTATCAAACAGTTTGATTTCATCAAGGCCTAGATGTATTCTTCTACTTGCTGCTCTGTTGTCTAGAACAACCCAGCGATTACATCATCCTCTTATGCAGCTGCTAGCTCCCCGTGAGCCTGGAAATGACTGAAACAGGAAATGACTTGGAAAATGCCCTCAGTAAAGGGAACTTGGGCTGCCTGAGCAGCACTGGTCTGTTCATTTGGGATAGTTCTTAGAATATTGTGGACAACCATTAAATACTAGGTGTCTGGCTAGAGTGTAAACTCTCTTCCAGACTCACATTAAGCATCTCTAATCCGAAGTTAAATCTAGAATCGGCTTTCTATATGGCAACAAAGCCTACTTCACACATGCTGCCAAACATACCGTCGTAAAAACTGACTATCTGCCGACCCTGACTTCAGCGATGTATTTACAAAATTTCCTTCAATACTCTACTCAGTAAAATTGGAATGCAGTCTATCACAGTGCCATCTGTTTTGTCACAAAGCCCCATATACCACCCACCATTGCGACCTGTATGCTCTCGATGGCTGGTCCTCGCTACATATTCGTCGCCAAACTCACTGGCTCCAGGTCATCTACAAGTCTCTGCTAGTTATGCTCCGCCTTATTCTCAGCTCACTGGTCACCAATAGCAGCACCCACACATAGCACGCGCTCCAGCAGGTATATTTCACTGGTCATCCTCAAAGCCAACACCGTCCTTTGACCGCCTTTCCTTCCAGTTCTCTGCTGCCAATGACTGGCAACGAATTGCAAAAACTGTTTTTAAACAAATAAATAATCACTGAAGTTGGAGACTTAATCTCCCTCACTTCAAGCATCGCTGTCGAGCAGCTTTCCGATCGCTACAGCTGCCCACAGCCCATCTGTAAATAGCCCATCCAACCAACTCACCTACCTCATCCCATATTTTATTATTTATTTTGTTTGCTGCTCTTTTGCACACCAGTATTTCTACTTGCACACTCTATCACTCCAGTGTTAATTTCCAATTGTAATTACTTCACCATTATGGCCTATTATTCCTTACCCTTTGCACACACTGTTACAGATTTTCTATGTGTTATTGACTGTACATTTGTTTATCCCATGTGTAACTCAGTTGTTTTTGGTCGGCACTGCTTTGCTTTATCTTGGCCAGGTCGCAGTTGTAATGAGAACTTGTTCTCACTGGCCTACCTGGTTAACATAAAAAATACAAAATTGTGCTGAGCGATTAGTTACTTTTTGAGGTCGGTTTGGTAAAAAAAAAAAATAATTGACAAGATGGAATTCTAATTACTGAAGCAACGTTGGTGAATTCGTGGTTTAAAAACTGAAGATGCTCAGCAATTTTCAGTGAATACACTCAGCACTAATAGGGAACATAGCAAAACGTTTCAAAAATGTTATGCACTGGAAAATAAATGTACGTTTCTTATTGGACAAGTCAAATAAGTCCCTTCCCTGTTTGAGTGTTTTCTTCCGCTTTGGACTGCCTAAAATGAACAACCCTGATTTCAGAGTGTGTGAGAAAGTATTGGACATTAAGCACTGTAGACTTCATGGCAACAGCCAGAGACCTGGGATATTCACTGCATTCACTACCTGCATGCAACTATGTTCGTGTGTCTCTTGTTGATTGGTGGTTTAGTACAGTAAGCTACTGTAGTTCATTAAAATATTCTAATTGTTTCTCACATGGAAGGATGAAACAAACATAATGTACACAGAGAGAAGAAGAGAATATACTGTTCAGAGAGAAGAGGGAGAGGTAAATGGAGGGAGGGAGAGCGATAAAATGACTGTACAACTAGAGAGAAGGGAAGGCGGTGTAAAGAGATGGAGGCATCGAGGGAAGGAATGAGGGCATATGAGCACATTTCTTATGTTGACGGCCGGGGTTCCATAACACGTTGCAACACCTATACTGTAGAATTAGAGAAGAGGGAAGATTAGATGGAGAGGCGCTCAAGAAATACAGTAACTCAGAAAGGTCTGATTTAACACACATTCACTCTACACGTCTCTTCTTCCTCTCCTGGGATTCTCTGCCTTAACCCTATTACAGGGGCTGAGTTACTGGCTTACTGGTGCTCTTCCATGCCGTCCCTAGGAGGGGTGCGTCACTTGAGTGGGTTGAGTCACTGACGTGGATCTTCCTGTCTGGGTTGGCGCCCCCTTGGGTTGTGCCGTGACGGAGATCTTTGTGGGCTATACTCGGCCTTGTCTCAGGATGGTAAGTTGGTGGTTTGAAGATATCCTCTAGTGTGTGGGGGGCTGTGCTTTGGTGCAAACTGGGGTGGGGTTATATCCTGCCTGTTTGGCCCTGTCTGGGGTATCATCGGATGGGGCCACAGTGTCTCTGACCCCTCGTCTCAGCCTCCAGTATTTATGCTGGCCAGTAGTTTATGTGTCGGGGGCTAGCGTCAGTCTGTTATATTCTGGAGTACTTCTCCTGTCTTATCCGGTGTCCTGTGTGAATTTAACTATGCTCTCTCTAATCTCTCTCTCTCTCCTCTCGGAGGACCTAAGCCCTAGGACCATGCCTCAGGACTACTGGCATGATGACTCCTTGCTGTCCCCAGTCCACCTGGCCGTGCTGCTGCTTCCAGTTTCAACTGTTCTGCCAGCGGCTATGGTACCCTGACCTGTTCACCGGACGTGCTGTTTTCAACTCTCTAGAGACAGCAGGAGAGGTAGAGATACTCTCATGATCGCTATTAAAAGCCAACTGACATTTACTCCTGAGGTGCTGACTTGTTGCACCCTCGACAACTACTGTGATATTATTATTTGACCATGCTGGTCATTTGAACATCTTGGCCATGTTCTGTTATAATCCCACCCAGCACAGCCAGAAGAGGACTGGCCCACCTCATAGCATTGGTTCCTCTCTAGGTTTCTTCCTAGGTTTTGGCCTTTCTAGGGATTTTTTCCTAGCCACCGTGCTTGAACACCTGCATTGCTTGCTGTTTTTGGGGTTTTGGCTGGGTTCTGTATAGCACTGAGATATCAGCTGATGTAAGAGGGCTATATAAATAAATGTGATACTGCACTAAACACATCCCTCCATTCACCAATACTTCTCCACATAGCTCTGTACACGCAGGCTCTAACTACACGTTACATACTGTAGTTACAGGCCCTTTCACAGCAGACCTAAATGAATCCGTTGGTTTACACTAACTCACTAAAAACAACAATTGAAAATATATTCATGAGAGCATAACATGCTGCTTAGTGGTTAGCTGGTAATGTTGCATGTACAATTGTTAAACACTGGCAGATTTGAAACATAACATGCAGCTTAGTGGTTAGCTGTATGTTCATTACATGTAACATGGATGAAACAAACTAGCTAAGATGTAAAGTCAGACAGAAATAGCAGCTTAGTCTTATTGATTGACATGTAGACAATGAAACATAACGTTAGTGTATTGCATGTAATCTTAGCACATTGGGGCCTGCAAGACGGTGCATTTAACCATCTACGAGATCAATAGGGATCAAAGACCTATGTACATTGGACTCAGCAGGAGGGCAGTACGACACACAGATGGGACCTAGCCCCACAAGAGTTATGGGAAGACATGGTTGGCTGGAGCTGTGTGTGGGGTGTGTGTGGTGTGTGTGTGTCCTGCCCTCGCTCTAAAAGACCCGTTTTGTGTACGAGCACCAGGCACCAACTCTTCACCACAGAGGGGAGCAGCGGCTTGAGCGAAATAACACAGAATAAAGGTGGTAAATAAAGTGTGGTTGTGGAGTGAGTATACTGTAGTGAAGGGAGGGATTTAGAGCACTACATCGTTTTCTGAGATGTACTAAGGAAAGATCTCTCTCTCAGTTGTATATCTCTCTGGTTCAGCGTTGGTCTGTGCTGCTAGGTCAGGTATATACAGGGTAGATCTCCCAGTGTCTCATGTACCAGCTATCCAAACCTCTCCTTAAATGTTAGAGGTAGGCCCCTCCTCCCCAATTACTGCTGATTCATTAGAGGGTGCATGGTAGGCTAAACACACACAAAAGGGGAAGGAAAAACTGGTCCTCATCTTACACTTTCCCACAGTCACAAGTACATAATAAAAAGTATGAAAATGTTAGGCTGTCAGTTCACAGGGCCAGCCTAAGGCTTAAGATGACAGAGGGAAGATTTCAATTCAGGGTTAGGAGCTGGTTTACCAAGGTTGTGTTCATTAGGGCACAACAAACATTTTTAAACTGAAAAACTAAATGATCGTTTCTTATTGGACAAGTCCATGTTGATCCCTCCTGTTTCAATCCGTTTTTCTTCCATTTGGTGCCTAGTGACACAGACCCAATCAAAACCTGACAAGACCAGAACTTAGTGTTGTCTTCAGATTTCACCCACCTTCCAACTGCCACCTGATGTTGCATGTCCCCATACAGGATGGGACAATCAGACACTAGTAATACTGAACACACTGAGCGGAAGCAGTAGGTGGAGCTTAAACAAGTGCACATTTCAATTAGCTTTGTTTTTGTTCAATGTGTTTAGTTGTGCTATTGTAGCATGTGTACAGTTGAACTGTAAGTATCTATTTGTCATGTCTATACAGACTAACATACTACATGATATGGTATCTTGTCACAGGTTGCCTAGAGGTCAGAGCGTTGGTTACGAGTGTTAGGAACAGAAACACAAAAGGTTGCTTGTTCAAATCCCCGAGCCAGCAAGGCCTTCTGCCCTTGAACAATAACCCCAAACAAACAACAACCGCCCCTTGGGAGCCGTGATGTGGACGTGGATTAAGGCATCCCGCCACACCTCTGATTCAGAGGGGTTGGGTGAAATGAGGAAGACATTACTGTTGAATGCATTCAGTTGTACAACTGACTAACGTTAGGCATCAGACATCTTTTCTTTATATCCAAGAGGAACCTCTTACAGAGCATCTTCACCACTTCACCCTACGAAGCGACTNCACGTTACGGGACAGAAAAGAGAGTGAACAGGAAGTGCTGAGCGCGGAGTGTTCGCCCGAGTGGAGCAGAGGAACAGTGAGCTGGCAGAGAAGGCTGAACGGCATCAAGCAGAGAGTTCCAGTACCCTCAGAGATCTGATGGAGGAGGTCGCCTCCCGAAGAAACAGGAAGAAAGACCCTGTTTAGTGGTGCTTAGTCAGCGGAATTATGGATGAGAGGGGCACGAAGGGGAATGCATAGAATGAGATCCAGTCCCTTAGTTGGCGGAGGGGCTACGTCTTGGTTATCCACCCTTCTACCAAAGTGTACTTTTGCATACTTGCGGTCTGTGATGGGAAGTGTGTCATTTGCTATACTTTAGGAGAAAGGGTGGAGAATGGAGAAGGCAGTCGGGTTCCATTGGGCTCCCGGCTACCTTGCCAGGTTGGCTGCGATTATTATCACGGGGAGCCGATGTGTGGACCTGATTTGTCGTCAGGGACAGCTGTCACCCAAGCTTTTTGCCACACCACGCACACACACACACACACACACCAGAGACAGAGACAAATGTTTCCCCTCAGTCTGTCTGGTTTCAGATAAAACAAATGGGGGAGATAGACAGAGATTCTTTCCTGTGAGGCGTTTTCACAGCTGTGCTTCTCTCTATACTCCCCACTCAGTCTCTTTCTCACTCACACACCTCCTTTTTCTGTCTCACTTCTGCTCTTTGGGTTTAGTTCCTTCAGCCAATGGCAAGAAATGTGTCGAATGTTAGCCGGTTCAAACCTGTTTTCTAAGACTTTCTGAAATAGCTCAACTCGAACCAAGGTTTTTTTTTTCAGAAGATTAGTCTTAAATGTTTAATTAAGGATAATATATTTTTTATACAAATGTTTTCGTAAAACAGCTAATGACACAGTATAAGCGAAGCTTTTAAAGCAGGTGTACTGGCTAACCCTAAAGCACAATGACAAACACTGATATTATATAGATTTATAGACCAGGGATCATCAACTAGACTCAGCCGCGGACAATGTTTTTCTTGAGCGGCTGGTCGGGGCGCCGGAACAAATTATTCATCAATTGTACTCTGAAAATTGACATAAGAAGCCCAAACAGATTTTGTATTTGACAGAAACAATTATTATAACCTTGCTTACAAGATCACGTCTCTATTTGTGGTGGAAATACTTGGGAATGGATTTCCTAAATAACATTTTGAGGTGAATTCCTAGTGATTTTATTACTTTATGCCCCAATTTTTTTATGCTAAAATGTATTCTGAAAACAAATGTGAGAGCCACCAGTTGACAACCCCTGCTATATATCCTTATGGTTTAATAAAGGATACATAGCTTGTTTAATAATTATCTAAATAACATTTAAAAACAAACATTAAGAGCTAATCACTCTAAAGCTCAAACATGTAGTAGTGTACTTGCCAACCCCTGCATTAGCTATTGCACAATGAAAGTAGTATAGCTGTACTAGTTATAGCATGGTGTTTGCACTACCATACCAGACATTTCTGTTTGCGCAATCTTACATGTAAATCAGGTATATCACGGTTGATCGGCTGGTCCGTTTAGATGTTTGGAATGTATAGAGAGTCGCTAAGGATGCCGATATCCCGGCTCATGTTGCTTTGTAACATCATGACTCTATTTCATTTAGTAATTAAAAGGCAAAACTGAGCTCAATCAGCATCTCCACTTCTACATAGATGCTTAAGACCCGATATTCACAAAGCTCAGGTTGGAGCTTGAGTGTGACAGACCCAGGGTCTCTATTCATAAACTTTCAAAGTAGGGAGGCTTGATCATATAGACCGGTTTATATTTCAGATCAAGATTACATGGACACGAACCTGATCCAGATCAGCACTCTACTCAGATGCTTCATGAATATTCTCCCAGACTCACCTGCCATTCCAGTTGCCAGGCTTAAAATACAGAGTACTGTTGCTTAGTCAGATCAAATGATCACGCTTTATGGTATCAGTCGTATGTGTACACTACTAGTGCTTTACTAAACTTGCATCTCAACTGCACATTTGTCATGGCATTTAGATTTGCCACTATAGCTAACATGTACTTCTTTATCCAGATAAAAGATCACACTTCAAACAGATCAGTTGAGATTCAATAAGGAGCTTTAATAGTAAACAATAGCAAAGCATTTATACAAGCCAAAACAAACATGTAGCTAAAAGCTACACTAGAGTTGCCAACTAGGTCTAGGACAGTCTAGTAGATGGATGGTTTTCTTACTATCCAGCGTTAAATAAAACCCTGATGAAGCCAGAGTAGAGTTCAGGTGAAGATATATACATACCAAACATAACATTGTGACAGAGGGAATTCAGTGTAACAATTAAAAATCTGCCACAGGGCGGGCCCCTTTCTGGACTAAAGCTGCATGGAGGAAGTCAAAGAGTTTTGGGGTAACAGAAGAGGGGGAAGGTAAGGGTGAGTGGGGTAAGAGTAACAGTAGGGTGACAGTTTGGGGGGTTGTAACTGGTCTTTGAAACTGGAGTATTTTGGGGGAAGGTTATGGGTTGGATCTTGGTAAGTGTGGCCATACTAATTTGTGTTCGTCGTAATTCAATGTTCCTACTACGCAGTAACCATGGCTAGTCAAGCCATACCATACAACACTTGTGTGTGTTTAATAATGTGTATGTATACCAGTGTAACACTGTGATAGGGTTCATACAGAACAGACCAGCATGACTGATGCTCCGCCTGACTAAAATCAGTCCCACATCTTCTCCCCCTGATAATAATCTCATCAACTTTTCTATTATCTTTCTAGCCATTACCCGACTGCCTTCTCCATTCTCCACCCTTCTCCTAAAGTATGCAAATGCACACTTCCCATCATAGACCGCAAGTATGCAAAAGTACACTTGGTCACTTTGGTAGAAGGGTGGATAACCAAGACGTAGCCCCTCCTCCACAAGGTACTGGATCTCATTCTATGCATTCCCCTTTCTTGCCTTCCTTCTATCCATAATTTCCGCTGACTAKGCCACACTAACAGTGGTCTTCTTCCTGTTCTTCGCTGAGCGGACCTCCTCCATCAGATCTCTGAGGTACTGGATCTCTCTGCTGATGCCGTCAGCCTTCTCTGCCAGCTCACTGTTCCTCTGCTCCAGCTCGGAACACTCCGCGCTCAGCACTTCCTGTTCACTCTTCTTCTTCTGTCGGTAACGTGTCGCTGCAGTCTTGTTCTGCTCCATCTTCTTGAGCTTCTTCTCCACGACCTTGGGCGCCCCGGATACTGATTTGACCTTGCCGCTGAGGGTTGTGGGGGATGTAGTCTCAGGTTCAGGTTTGGAGTAGGGTTTGGTCCTGGAGGACCCGGCTATGGAGGGAGAAGGAGAGGGGGAGGAAGATGGGTGGTGAGGAGGGGAGCCGGATACAGAGTCGATGCCGGAGTCGCTGTCATCAGACTGGTCATCACAGCTACTGGAGGCTGAGAGGGTTGATGTGGGGAGGATGGTTGGCTCCTCTTTAGGYGAGAGGACCACCACAAAGTGGCCTGAGGGCAGGAGGGAGAGGACGATAGGGGCGGTGGTCTGGAGGCTGTCGCTAGGRTCAGAGATGATGGTAGGTYGAGTGTGGGTTGTCTTGACTTCCAAGYCATCAACGTCCACTTCGCTCCCCAGCTCGAGGGTATACCCCATGGAGAGGGGTGCTGGAGACTGTGGCTCAGACTTCACCACGACCTCTTGATCCTGAACCGTCACCACAGGACCTCTGACCTCATCCCTTACCTCTTCTTCAGGGAGCTCCAGGGAGGGGAGGTCAGCCAGAGGGATGCCCAGTGAGAGCACCTCGTGTGGGGCAGGGATTGTGGCGGTGAAGGGGTCCACCAGGTCTAGGTCCATGTGGGTCTCCAGGGAGGCCAGGAGCTCCRCAGGGGAACTGGGCGGGGCGTCGGAACAACAGGAGCCAATCAGAGAGTCCAGGTCGAAGTCACTCAGGTCTATCTTCTCAGCCATCCAGTCCATGCCCGAAAACGCATCATCTGGGGAAGAAGCGATAAGTAAATTCCATCTCAATATACAACATATTATACTCAATGCTTATGACATGACAATTTTAATAATTATTGTACAGTGATAACGAAGTATAAARCAGTCCTCTGAAAAGTCCTTTCCCAAACAAAAATCTGCCCTGAAAGACAATATTCCAGTCTAATCATGATTTGAYGGGACATTGGAGTTGCTGATACCGGAACCCTACTATAAAACCCTATTGTTTGCCAACATGTTTCCTGCCTGTACAACAGGAGGAAAAGCACCGCTGACACCAGTCTTGTTTTACAGMAATAGCCAGGAAATCTGGTGCAAACCAGTTTGTTGGGGTGATGGGCYGCTTGTCATCACATGTGGATGTGCAAACGGGTAATACCGGTAGTTACTAACGACCTCTATGGTTAATTACCATACACGTTGGTATTAGGCAACTGTTTATGACAAACCGAGCCCAGGGAGAGCGTAGGTGGGGGATAGGTTTAAGCCTAATAGATGTGATAACAGCACAGATGGAACCACGTATAGGGTTAGGCAGCAAACAAAGGAGGAGTTTGTATGTGTTTAGCAACACTTGAGCTGTGCGTTTTTGTTGTGGTTTTCTTTTCAGCTGTGTTCTCACCTCCGCAGACGTTTGTTCCCATGTGGGCATGGAGCAGCTCCTAGAGTCCAGCCACGGAGTCAACGGCATCAAGGTGGTCCTCTACCCCGGACCCGGCCTTGCTGCTCCCCAGGAACGAGGGACGAGGGGATGGAGGGAGGGAGTCGGAGGACGAGAGATGGGAGGGGGAAGGAGACAAACTAAACAAAGAGGAGGGAGAGAGGGAAGAGGCGGAAGAGTTGGAGAGAGAGAGGGAGCGGGAAGAAGAGAAGGAGGAGAGAGAGGGGGGTAGATCATCCTCTTCATCTTGGTCCAGACGGGGCCCCATGGGGTCAGCCGTCAGAAACCAGTTGTCCAGTAACAGGGCCCCAACGTCCTCCAAGACCAGTTGGGAAGTCAACAGGGACATGACTGCTTCTTCTGGTGGCTGTCAACAGTAACAGGGTACTATAACGGGATAACAGAGAGTCTTCGGACGTTGTCGTCGTTAGGGGGAACGGTGATATCGTGCTGTGGTAGACAACAGCAGAGCTGAGGGTGGTTGGTTTGAGAGAACTGGAAGCAGAAAGAGAGAGATGGAGGGATAGGGGTTACAAATTGCAGTATGACAAGTAGTTCCACAGAGGAGAGAACATTACTTTATTGGTCCATTTACTACATGAGCAACAGAAATGTATTTTGCATATCCCATTCTCTCCGGTAGACATACACATACTGTAGGAGAGAAGGTGTGATAGGGGTGAGATTGCATGTATGACAGGGCCTTAGTACCATCATAGCTAGGCTACATAAAAAGGAAAATAATCAATAAAAATGTATTTATAAAGCCTATTTCTTTTCTTAAATCAGCAGATGTCACAAAGTGCCTAAACAGAAACCCAGCCTAAAACCCCAAACCGCAAGCAATGCAGAAGAACGGTGGCTAGGAAAAACTCCCTAGAAAGGAAGGAACCTAGGAAGAAACCTAGAGGAACCAGGATCTGAGGGGTGGCCAGTCCTCCTGACTGTGCCGGGTGGAGATTATAAGAGTACATGGCCTTTAAGGTCAAATCGTTCTTCAAGATAATCTCTTCGCCACATGTCATTGTTTTGAGGGCTAGGTAATCATATCAATAAATGGTGTCAGTTAAATGGTGCAACTCATTGAATACCCTCATTGTACTGTGTTAGTAACACCCATCGAGGAAGTTCTATTACGCTGGCCTGGGTTGAACCGGGGAATAGTCCTTCACGTCGGGCGAAAGCGGGGAGGGAGGAGCGCCCTTGACAAATCAAACAATAATCTGCGCTGCTCTGTCATGTTGTCAACAAAGGCAGCATGGTGCGTGGTCCAGAAACATACATCGCTTCTCCATATAATAAATATTTAACTCGTTTTCACTTTGAAGACAGATACAGCATTTATCAAAAGCAACCACTTTTGCATGTGAAAACACAGAACCCTACACATCACTCCACATGCTTATTTATGTCACTTTTGATTTGAGCTGGCTTCGCAGTTGGACTGAGCAGGGCACCTGGCTCAACGAATGCACCGGTTCAAACTTCTCCCACCAGGGTAGGGACAAATAAACAAATGCCCCAGTGTTAGGAGGAAGTATTTTAAGAGGAAGTATGCATCTGGGAAATACACATGAAAACAGTCTGCTAGAGATATCTTGTAAAACCTGTGGTATCTGAAGTTATGTCCTAGTGACCTAGTCAACAGTAACAGTCGGTCGTTTCCTGGTAAAACTGAGGCCAATTGTTAAACTAAGTGCTAAAGAAACAAGGTCGAGTCAATAACAACTTTGACTTAATATCTCCTAAAAACGCATTCATGTATTTCACAATAAATAGTACGAGAGATTCTGGTCTAATACTTCAGTGGAAATTCCGCCAGTGTTGGTAAACTCCCCGCCCTCCGCCACGGGATAACGTTGCCTAATTTGGTCATGATGTGACCGGTAACGCGCCTCCTCGCTGACTCACTATGGAAACGGAGAGGGGAGGTGAGGATACCGCCATTTTCACAACAACCTGTCATGAAAGAGTAGAAAGCGAGAGGACAAGTACGCCATTTTGAAAGTGCCACGTTGCCATGTCTGGCATAGTAACTTCATTAATTTATGAGCCTGGGTTTAATAACATTAGTTAAAAATCATAACAATATGTTGTTATCAATATGAGAAGGGGGTAGTTGATTAGTTATGACGTAGATATCGGTTTAAATGACCCACTGTAGTGGCACGGGATCCACATGGTTGTATTGTCACTTTGTTGAAGGCACGTAAACGCCGACATGAATAACGTTAGCATATGCCATCTAACGTTATTGATTTTTCAGGCAGACAGTTGATACGAGTTTATATTTCACAGCTGGGTAGGTGCCAAAGACAGCCCAAATCTAGCTGACAGTCTACATATCGAATATCTGAAGTAAAGTTAGCTAACAGTATAAGCTATTGTATTGTAGAGTTAGCTAGCTAGAACGCTAACAACAACTTCCCAAGCCTGCCTGCCAGCCACACATGCCCGACAGCTGACATGTGACTGACTTTACATTTGTGTAAGAAGATAAGTACGTTATGATAATTTTTACTTACGGCCATCGCCTTAATTGCGTAAGATAAGAGCAGTGGATTTCGATTTTTTTTTGACAAATCCGTTGCAACTGGCCGGGTTGTTTGCACGCTGCTGGATAAGCGCTGCACGTATAAACTGCGCATTTTGATTATGGGCGAGGGTTAGACACTCGCAGACGCTCCCTGGAATATTGCTTGGTAAGATTCAGCTCGCGGTCGAGCGCGAAGTTCGGAAAGGAGCTGTCTGCCTAAATAATGACTTAAATGTTTTAAGATTAAGAGATTAAATGGTCTAAAGAGAAAGAAAAATAAGATCTCGGATCGAGCTTAGTAGTCACATAGTGGATTATTGAGTTAGTTCGCAGAGTCACCACCACCGTGACTTATCTGTCCGTCAAACAGCGCTTTGTGGTGGTAATCCTGCCGATCCCGTTCCTATGCCTCTGATTGTTTAGATCGTGGATTCAGCTCGTTGGAAATACAATAGGGTTCCAGGGCCAATAGTGTAACCGACGAAATGTAGGTCAAAATTAACATGGTATACATTGAATTAAGAGCTGGAGAGGAATGGATGTCTACATTCTGAGAATGGCTTTTAGACGCTAAATGCTCAGTATTTCTCTCAAATCTTAAAGTAAGCCAGGGTGGTAGTGTTTTGATTTACGTTGAAACTGTTGCCCACTAAAAGAAGGGACGGCAGTGTGGGTTGGTTAGAGGGAGACTACTTCACAGTTAGATTAAAAGTCATTGGACCTTAGATACAGAAACATCTTATGAATGAGATGTGATAATTTAGGAACTCCAGTGCTGAGGGAAAATGATCTTATATAAAATAAAGTTGTTCAATTTTTGGGTTACAGCCTCTAGAAAGCTCACAACGCGAGTGAGGCTGCATTTATATAACTTAGTAACATTGGAGGTAGACAAAGGACACGTTGAGGAGCGTGTTGCGTAGCTCGCGAAGGGCGATGAACCTTAAATGTGACTCTCTTTGCAATATGGAACGATTTCTGTCAGCGCAAGGATTCGAGTTGTGTCTTATTGAATAACCTTATTAATGAAAACGATGGACTAATCAACGACGTGCGCTAACTAAAGTCAAAAGATTAAAACATGGAAGATTAGTTCTTTTTTAGAATAAGAAAACTTCTAATTTTCAAGGATTTTATTCAATCACGCAGATATGGATAGTTTAGTATACTTTGTAGAAACAAACGTCTGAGAATTCTACAATCTGAATAACCATGTCCGGAAATTCACGTCACACGCTCGGTGGTTTGTGAGAGCCAATAATAATTAGATGAGAGATCAACATTTGAGTTCTCTATTGTCTAATGTACATCCAATAGAGGATTCGGTCACTCCTAGTGGACATTTTTCAAAGACCCATATGTTAGTGCATTTTAACCTTTTGACACATGGCACCTACTGCTCAATGCTGTGTTGCCCTTTTGTGAGAAACAGACAAATGTTACTGTTCCATAATTGGACACAGCTGAGTTGAGTGCAGTCGGGTCAGCGTCTATGTGCATGTGGCTAGTTTATAAAAATAAAAATCATGTCAATTGGATGAGAACATTTTTGTCAAAAACGAATGTTATACGCTCTACGAAGATATACTATCAGGGTATACAAAACATTAAGAAAACTGTTTCTTTCCATGATCACATTAAGAAAATTTATCTCTGACCAGGGTGATCCAGGGTTGAAAGCTAGTTGATTCCCTTAGTGATGTCATTGTTAAATTCACTTCAGTGTAGATTGAAGGGGGGGAGACAGATTAAAGAAGGGAGTTTTTAAGCCTGTGAGGACAATGAGATTATGTTGGTTTGTATGATAGACCATTCAGAAGGGGATGGGCGGAAGGACAGGCACATGGTTGTGTAGTCAGAACTGCAGACACTGCTGTGGTTTTTCACCTCGACCGCAGGTTTCCGTGTGTATCAAGAATGGTCCACCCCCAAAGGGACGTCCAGTCAACTTTGGATACAAACTGTGGGAAGCATCTGTGTCAACATGGGCCAGCATCCCTGCTGGACTCTTTTCACCACCTTGTAGAGGTCCATGCCCCAACGAATTGAGCGTGTTCGGCTGGGCGGTGAAACAATATAGGGAAGGTGTTCCTAAGTGTTTGGAAACGATGACAAGTATAGAAAGTTTTTTAGAAAGATATTTGAAAAAATAGAGTTTATTGAGCAAAAATATTGTGTCTTTAAGTTTGTTTGATAGAGATGTAAAATATAAATGAACTTCAATAGGTTATTTGTGTTTATTACATATTTTGAGGTTGAGTCGAATCAATGTGGATTGGGGCATTTGTTAGAAAGTTACTGTTAAAAGATTCTACGGATCTGGAAAGAGCAGCTGTTCAAGGTCCTGACAAGTCAGGGTGAACAAGTTTAGAAACAAGAACAACCTTTCATGCTTTCTTATGTGGCAGAGACAATCTCAAGTGGCTATTCATTAGAAGTAGAATAAAACCATCTATAGGACAGAATGAGTATAAAAGAAAAGAATAGGACAGAATAATGGGTAGAACAGAGCAAGACTAAAATAATCAAACTTTTTTTATTTTCCTCATATTTTGTACGACTTTCTATTTTTATTGCTAGAATTATTTTTTGACAAAGTTGAACGTTTACTGGATGTTGAGAGCTGCCAAGGTAAGAATTTTCAATGTTTACTAAGGTAATTTACACCCTATATTATTGTCACTTCAAATAAACATTGATTTGCTCCCATCCTCGTTCTCCATCTTCTCCACCTACCGCAGGATCTGAGATTTCATTTTCTGCTAACACCTTCCATCCGCAGCCCTTCATCTTCAGGCTGCTGGGAGCCCTTTGCGTAATCTTTCCCCAAACTTTTACTGCAGTCCTATCTCTTCAGGCTTTGGACCATCCGTCTGTGCTTCCGTGTAAGTGGACTATCCAGGTGCCCAGAGCCGAAAGCCTTTTGGCAGGTCATCGGCCCCATGAATGGTCTTATGTGGGCATCATATGGCATGGGAGTACCACTCATGTCCACTTTGGGCCACCCTGGTAAGGTTTATTTGTATCATCTTTAGGGGGGTATCTATATGTCAGATACATTCTTAACATGGTTGTTGTCATATCTTATAAAACAACAATTAAATAATAATATGTCTGCCCATCAAATATATCAGTCAATAAAAGTACAGTACAGCAGACACAACTAAGAAGTAATTGCGTGCGAAGTCTTCAGATGACATAAATGCTAAAACAGTGAGAGAGTTGTTCACCGTACGCCCGTCTTACCTGCGTAAACCGAAAACCCTCTTCTAAAGAAGGAGTGATTGGACCTCCTCGTCTGGTCGAGACGACAGCGGTGCGTATACCCTAACTGGCGCAATTACTATGTACAGTCGGAAAACCAGGTATTACAGTATTGGTAATAATTAGTTGTGTGAAGATTTAAATACTGTATTCTTCATATAGCTTCTTCTAATGTCCTTACATGCTGTACATTGCCATTGTAGTTACCTGTTTACTTCAACAGCTCACCACATATGGTATTATATGACTGGATTCTTGACAGAGGCTCCACTGTAAGTAGGATTCTACTGTGTAAATGCTTCCCTGTTTAATACATATGATGATTGCATATTGGATTACTGTTAGTGGTTATATATAGGGATGGGTTGTTAGTTGGGATCTCTCAAGACATTTAGCAGTTAAACATTGCTCTTTTTCTCTTCTGTCTCCCGTGCCGTTTCCTGCCGTAACCCAAAATCCATTTTCAGGATAGTAGTGGAAGATTGGGACTCCTTCTGGCGTGTCCAACGAACGCGCCTCTTGGTGACCAATAGACGATACGGGACCCACCACAAGCGGGTCTGTATTGGTCTCGTTGTCGTTTCAAAACTGAAAAAGAAAATAGTTATTCAGAAGTCAATTTCAGAGAGTGCGATTTCTCTAACTTCACTCAGTCCGGAATTTTACATACGATAGCACTGCGGTGTGAGCCAGGGTGTCAATGAGGGGAGGACAAACGTAGTGGACACATTTGACTTCAGGGGATGAGTTTAGTGTGTTCTACTTTTACTATCATGGACTATCATGAGAGAAAATGTGTGGAAGAGAAGGTTGGTGGTCAGACTGTGGCCAAGAGACCTTCTTGATATTTCAGTCATCCACTGTGATTTCAGGATTACTTTCACAGCAACGTTCTGTTGGGCCATAGGTAGGTCCGCTTCTGAACTGTTGCTGGGAGGGTTCTCAAGTCAATGTGACTCATTTCCCACATAAGGTCTCTCACAGAGAAAGATGATGAAGTAGGAAAGACGCCTGAGTGGTGGTATATCGTCCGGTATGCTCCCCAGGGGCCAAGGAGGTTAAAGGTCAGGTATAGTCATTGTCTATAAGTTAAAACTGCAGTTCCATAATGATAAGGGTGAGAATTTGTGACATTGTTGTTACGGGAAACTCATGCTAAGGACAGATGGATTCGAATTCCATCTTACTCTTAGCCTCAAACCACTGGGCCAAGTGGTGTTGCCTGGGGAGAGGGGGGGACCACGCGAGCTCGCCATCTCCTGCGTGGGGCTCACGCTGGGCTGCGTTAGGACTCTGATCAAATATAGTATGTTCCGGGTTAGTTGGCCGCCCAGAGGTGGAGAAAACAGATTTCTTCCCATGTGGGGTGGTATGAATATCTTGCCTACACAACTCGAAAAGTAGCTAAGGTGGAAGGTGTAAAACAAACACTCTTATAGTATACATACTTCTTTTAGCAAAATCGGAGTGACTGTGCATGTCTTCATTATTTATCGCGTTTGACTTAGATAAGGAGATACCTTGCTTACAGAGATGAGGAGAGCACGCTGGACTGTAATAACTTGTTTATGTGATTCTTATCTGCTGGGGATTAGTAGTCAGTATTTTGGGGTGTATACGGAAATTTTCTTTTATGTTTGATATGTACCACTCTGCATTGCGTTTAAAAAATGCCAGGATGGCTATAACTAATTTTGGACTTTTCATCTAGGAGAAATCGCTGAACCTTTCTAGTCTGAGGAAGGGCAATACATTATTTTCCCTATAGGAAGATTTGTATAATAATAACCATTCTCATTGGCACGTAGGACTGGTGGAAATGTGACACACACCACATGGTGCTTGACAACAGATATTATCTGCTTTCTATGTACTCGCTGAACACGGGGCACTATTTTGTCCTATTTTGCAGGGAGTGGGAGAAGAAGAGACCCTGAATGTTTGCCCGGTCTCTTCGTTCTTGGACAAAGTGAGTCAAGACGACGCATTTAGGCGTTTGTTCGGTGCTAACTTGGTATTCCAATGCAATCATTAGTAACATTACTGGCATACCTTCTCACCTTCCTCGACTCGAACGTAGTCACAACACAAATGTGGGCGTGTGTTCATTACCACAACCTAAGGGCCATCTTTGATGGTTTTGTGTGCCATTTGTCATGTATGACATGTATGTGCTCTGTTGGTATTTACTAACTTCATTTGTCAAATTGTTTTATG
>NC_036872.1:2328259-2477010 GCF_002910315.2 Salvelinus sp. IW2-2015
CAAGGGCTGTATTTGTCATCTTTTTTTTGAGTTTTTCACCTGTTTACTGCCAACCAAAGAATGGTAAATAAAAGACAAACAACTGATTCCATGGCTGTTTTGAGTGAAATCCAGTTAAAATTCATGTGGAGGACTGTCCTTTTCAAGGGGGAATTGCACAAGAAAGAGGTCAAAACTTGACATGTTAGTCTGTGTTTCAGACAACATGACTACTGAGGTAGTGTTAGTCTGGTGTTTCAGACAACATGACTACTGAGGTAGTATTAGTCTGGTGTTTCAGACAACATGACTTCTGAAAGTAGTGTTAGTCTGGTGTTTCAGACAACATGACTACTGAGTAAGTATTAGTCTGGTGTTTCAGACAACATGACTTTCTAAAGTAGTGTAGTCTGTGTTTCAGACAACATGACTACTGAGGTAGTATAGTCTGGTGTTTCAGACAACATGACTTCTAAATAGTGTTAGTCTGGTGTTTCAGACAACATGACCACTGAGGTAGTATTAGTCTGGTGTTTCAGACAACATGACTTCTAAAGTAGTGTTAGTCTGATGTTCCAGTCCCAGACAACATGACTGCTAAGGTAGCAGTAGCGGTAGTGGTGTTGAGAGGCAGTGCTCAGCCAGTTAGGCAGCAGCAGGCTCTACGTCGGTCGGCTCACTGACCTTGGACTGATTGGCATTTTCTTCCCCTCCCTGAGAGAGTTAGGAGCAGAATAGCCTCTCCAGTTGCCCTTAGAGAAATGTACAAGCATTCCAACAGCCGTGAAGGGTTCTTGACAGTGTTTCATGGCTTTTTCTCTTTGATTGGAAATCCACTCTGGGCTGAGTGTCCTGCCTGCACTGGCAGGACTGCCTGGCGGAACTTAAAGGGCCCTTTTTAGTGAGATGCGGACTCCTTGACTGGCAGACTGATCAGCTGACAGTCAAAAACAGCCATTCTCTGACCTTGGACTCACTTGTGGCTGTGGGAGAAAAAAAATTCTAAGCTAGCCCTGTGGACTGAGGTTGCCTGAAACCAAGCTCACTCACTCTGGGCAAACATGTTGAAGCCTTGAGGGCATGACTTTGATCACTGCCTTCACTGTGTATTAGGTTGGAGCTGAGTTTAACAAATCAACCCATGTGTTCTTGCTATTTTCCTAGATGGACCTGCAGCAGTGTCTCTTTCTCACTCTTTCTCTCTCTCTCACCCCATCCTCCCTCTTTATCTCTCTTCTTATCTTCCCCCCACACTCTCCTTGTCTAAACGCATTTGTGGATTAGAAACGTGGTGCTGCTTACAGAATGATTTGTGTGAATGTATGTGCATGTATATGTATGTTTGCAAAGGAATGAAACGAAGGAGGGTGGAAGGGAGAGAGAGAGAGAGAGAGTGAGCTGGGTGGAGTAGCAGTGAGGAGTATGATTTCCATTTCCAGCCAGGCTAGGGGCAACAAAGGCAGGCAAGGAGAACCTGGTCAAAATGGAGCAGCTGATTTGATGTGCATAGCAGGGTGGCTTTGAACCGAGTCGCAGGACTCCCTAATAAAAGTTGCATTACACTCTGGCTCATTTTCTAAAGATCAACATGCTACAGCCGAGAAAATGGGATGCAATCAGCTTCAACTACATCCTCCCATAGCAATCTCTCTCTCCATGCCAGGCTTTATCTTCAGGGGAGAGCTTTTCTCACTCACGCTGAGATTCCACCAAATAGTCTCCCTCTCTCTTGTGCTGTCCATCTGAATCGTCTCGGTGTTATTCTAGTGTAATGGACAAGCATATCTGCACTCTTTGGCCATGTGAACGCAAAGGGCTTTCACGTGAGACCGTTATGATCCAGATGGATTACATTCACATTAATTCTCTATGTAGAACACTGTCCTTTCTACTGCCACATTTGGACCCAACAGTCCGGCTAGGTCAACTGTACAGCAACAGGCACTTTGTTTACAAAACTCAACATAAGCAATCAATGTTCTAGTGGAAATTGTATTTTGGACAATGTTACATCCATCACACATTGTTATGTATACATTTGAGCAGCATGTCTATGAAGAAACCACCTATTCTGAAGTTCTGTTGGATGACGTCCCAGGTCAGGACCACTCAGAATACTTTCACAATCAAAGAACGGTCTCTAGCAGATCAATTTACATCCCTTTTTCCTAATGTGACTGCCCCTACCGGATGTCTTAATACTGTAATATGTTACTGTCTAGATATGGTTGACGATTCCTTTATTTTCTGTCAGAAATGATGGATGGGGTCCATAAAATGTATCATGTTGTGTCCCTCCAAAATGTTTTTTACTGATATTCACATGGCATACAATGAAACTGAAATACATGGATATTACAATACATTAACAATAATACATTCACGTTGAAATCACAAGTGAAATTCATGACAATGTGTACATTCAGGGCACTCTGAGGGGCCATACTTGCGAACACTAGTAAAAGCTCAAGGTCAAGTTCAAGCATCAACCAATCAGACAAGCATCGGGAAAACGCAGTGAAATCCTTGACATTTGGAAAATAATGAACAAGTGGATGGGCATGACCGATATTGTCCTGCTCAGTACCTACGGTTCTAGGATATTGCAATCTATATAAAAAAAAAAACATCCTTTCTGCAAATTCAAGACTCTCAAAAGGTTGAAGTTTGCTGTGAAAAGTCCTGAATTACAGTACCAGTCAAAAGTTTAGACACACCAGGTTTTTCCTACATTGTAGAATAATAGTGAAAACATCAAAGCTATGAAATAACACATATGGAATCATGTAGTAACCAAAAAAATGTTAAACAAATCAAAATATCTTTTATATTTGAGATTCTTCAAAGTAGCCACACTTTGTCTTGATGACAGCTTTGCACACTCTCAACCAGTTTCACCTGGAATGCTTTTTTTTAAGCAGTTCACACATATGCTGAGCGGAAGCACTTATTTACTCAAGTGTTTCCAATATTTTGGCAGTTACCTATACAACATTATAGCCTACTTATCATATGTGTTTTATGAAAGCCTAACATACAGTCAAAGCACATAAGAATATTCAAACTACTCTACAATAGCAACACCATTTTAACAGAACACAAATAGTATTCAGGCTATATGAGCTCATGTCAACTGGAAATTTTATTCATAAGACAGATTAACCCAGAGGGCAGCACTGGATAGAATGGGTGTCAAATATTTTATTGAGTCTTCGCTGAAGGGATTGAAATGACTGGCACTTATTCCACATGCGAGCACAATGATCTGCGAGCTACAAGGATAAATTAGGCACATTTGTAACAGGCTTCAATAAAGGTGAGGCTGAAGCTCTACAGATCCATCATGGAGCTACAGTTGTCTTTCCCAGGAAGAGGCTCCCCTCTCCCTCCCATCTGCAGTGCAAAGTAAAGGTTTTGCATTAATACAGATAACAAACCGGTGTGCCTTAGTCCTGACTGGCCTGTCTGCCTGGCTGGGGAAATACACACTCTACATAGAGCATACATTTGTCTCTTTATGAAAATGCAAAAAATGGAAGAAAACTATATTATATTGTCGAGTTGCACTGGAAAGTCTGCCTTTGTGGGTCGTAATATGTTGTCATGTGTGGAAATTTGTATACCTGACATCACAAATTAAGTTCCTTTGGAGAAATGTAATAATTTTATTTTCTCATGCCCATCCATACCTGCCATTTGGCTGACATTTTTCTTTTCTCTCTCGTCCTGGTCTTGTTATCAGGTGGTGAGGTTCCGTATACCACCCTGGCCACGAGGATGATGATGGGGGTATGGTGGCTCTTTGCTTTGATCGTCATCTCCTCCTACACGGCCAACCTGGCTGCCTTCCTCACCATCAGCCGCATCGAGAACTCCATCCAGTAAGTAACTGACACATCACCGCTCAGGGTGAAGTTTCCCCTAGGTACAAATCTAGGATCAGCTTTCCCTCCCCCAATCCTAACCAAAACCATTCGTGGGGACAATTTAAAACTGACCCAAGATCAGCTTCTAGGGGCAACTTCATCCTTCACCCCACAAAACCTCTGTCTTCATGTTTTAGTGAAACCTGTCACACTGTACCAGAAACAGTTTACAGGCCCAGGTTGAGAAAATGAAGTGGGGGAAATACTTTACATTTTAATTGGGACTAGACTATTGGTTCCAAATTAGTGTGGTTTATTCAATCCACATGCTAGATAGACATTGTGTTATGAATTTGTGGTAATGTACATTCGTACATGTTTGTGAAATTGACATTCAACTGAGGACCTTATGTCAAGGCTTTCAGACAGTAAGTGTGTGCATTGTGTCTTCTGGCTAGTTCTCATTGTAGCAATTATTATGGAAGATCAAACTGATGCACAAGACAGACACACATACAGTAGGTATACCTGTACCCAGACACATACATTTAAGATTAGGGAGGATAATAATTGGTTTATGAGCATGGCCTTATTTCAATTACAACCTAGCATACGAATGAACGTTTACAGCGTAGGTGCACAGGTTGAGAGAAAAATGTGAGTAATCAAGGTGACAGACAGACACATTCAATACCGCCTTGCACACTCTTGCCTGCATCTAGCTGATCTAGGATGTAATCATTAGTCCAAACAGTTGCAAACGAGAGTTTCTATTGGACAAATTCAGGTATGTTTATGCCCGTTTTGTTCCGTTCGCTTCCATTTAAGATTTTTTTTAACAGAATCGGCAGAATGAATGCACCCTGATCACCTGCAAACAGAGTTCACTTTCCTAGCAGCCACATGCTAGGAAATCACTTTGCTCGTTGTGTAATTCCTTCTCTCATCTACGCTCTCTCCCCCTTTCACCTTTTCCCTTCGCTTGTGGACTTCAATGCACAACACAATAGCTCTCTGTGACAAGGCGAAAAAACCTTTCCAAGCCAAACCTTCATACCATCACCGCTAACCGCTATACACAGCCTACATCATTGTCACCATATTAGCTAATGTCATAGTAAACATTGCTACTAGAACTAACACGTTAGTAAACCCACTACAATCATGCAGTACAGTGTACAGCAAGCAGTTCAGCAGTTACTCTCTGTTTCAAAAGTGCGAAAAAAAATCCCCTGGCCCTGATGATCTAGACCCCCGCTTCCTACACCTAGCTGCAGACATCATTGCTCCCCCTTAACATGTATTTTTAACCTCACGCTTGATGTTAAGGAAATGGTCCAAGTTATGGAAATCTGCTTTTGTACTGCCTCTCCTGAAAGGTGGAGATCCTTCGCTACTTGACAACTATCGACCCATATCAAAAATTGTCTGTACTGTCTAAGGTACTGGAGTCCTTAGTTAGTAGGCAGCTGAAGACCTACCTCCAAGAAAACAACATCTTAAATTAATTGCAATCAGGTTTTAGGTCTGGCCAAATTACCTATCAAATCATACACAATGTATAATGGCGGATGGTTGTAAAGTCCATAGAGTTGTGCTCAGGTGTTCCGCAAGGCTCCATTTTGGGCCCACTGTTGTTCAGTTTGCATATCATCAACATTGGGGATCATATTGAAATAGCGGATGTTCATTTTTATGCAGATGATATTGTTCTTTATTCAAGTGGTAGTAGTTTCTCTTTTGCTTTTGAAAATGCCCAAAGAGCATTGAACATTCTACAACAGAATCTGTATGATTTAAAGCTGGTTCTATCAAGGTAAGACCCAAGTGCAGAATGTGTGAAGTAACAATGTTTATTGTAACAACCAGGGCAGGCAAACGATAGGTCGAGGCAGGCAGGGGTCGATAATCCTGAGTAGGAGCAAAGGTACAGGACGGCAGGCAGGCTCGGGGTCAGGGACAGGCAGAGTTCAGTAATCCAGAGGTGGAGCAAAGGTACAGGAGGGAAGGCAGGCAAGGGTCAAAAACCAGGAGGACGAGAAAAAGAGAGGCTGGGAAAAGACAGGAGCTGACAGGACAAAAGCTGGTAAGCTTGACAAACAAGATGACCTGGCACAGACAGATAAAAAACACAGGTATAAATACCCAGAGAATAAGTGGGACACCTGGAGGGGGTGGAGACAAGCACAAGGACAGGTGAAACAAATCAGGGCGTGACATGTTCTGAATTTGGGTAAGACAAAATGCATGGTATTTTCAAATGCCAGGCATGTTACTAATCATGTCATTGCTACATTGACTGGACATACTATAGAGCAAGTCAAAGTGTACAAATATTTGGGTGTGTGGGTTGATGATAAGCTGAGCTTCACTGTTCATGTGGAGAACTTGATAAGAAACTCAAGCTGAGGCAAAAGGCTTGTTTTTCTCTGGAGGCCAGGAAGGAGCTGGTACGATGTACATTACTGGCGGTTTTAGATTTTAGTGATGTTAAATAAATAGGCCATAGTGGCAAAATAATTACGATTTAGCATTAATACTGGAGTGATAGATGTGCAGATGATGATGTGCAGGTAGAGATACTGGGGTGAAAAAGAGCAAGAGAATAAATAACAATATGGGGATGAGGTAGTTGGGTGTGCTATTAACAGATTGGCTGTGTACAGTTACAGTGATCGGTAAGCTGCTCTGACAGCTGATGCTTAAAGTTAGAGAGGGAGATATAAGAATCCAGCGTCAGTGATTTTTGCAATTCGTTCTAGTCATTGGCAGCAGAAAACTGGAAGGAAAGGCGTCCAAAGGAAGTGTTGGCTTTGGGGATGACCAGTGAAATATACCTGCTGGAGCGCGTGCTACGGGTGGGTGCTGCTATGGTGACCAGTGAGCTGAGGTAAGGTGGGGCTTTACCTAGCATAGACTTATAGATGACCAGTGGGTTTGGCGACGAAAATGTAGTGAGGGCCAGCCAACGAGAGCATACAGGTCGCAGTGGTGGGTAGTATATGGGGCTTTGGTGACAAAACGGTTGGCACTGTGATAGGCTACGTCCAGTTTGCTGAGTAGAGTGTTGGAGGCTATTTTGTAAATGACACCACAGAAGTCAAGGATCGGTAGGATAGACAGTTTTACGAGGGTATGTTTGGCAGTATGAGTGAAGGAGGCTTTGTTGCGAAATAGGAAGCCGATTCTAGATTTCATTTTGGATTGGAGATGCTTAATATGAGTCTGGAAGGAGAGTTTACAGTCTAACCAGACACCTAAGTATTTGTAGTTGTCCACATATTCTAAGTCAGAACCATCCAGAGTAGTGATGCTAGTCGGGCCGGGAGTGTGCGGGTATCTATCGGTTTGAAGAGCATGCACTTAGTTTTCTTGCATTTAAAGGCCTCGGAAGGAGTGTTGTATGGCATTGAAGCTCGTTTGGAGGTTTGTTAGCACAGTGTCCAAAGAAAGGCCAGATGTATGCAGAATGGTGTCGTCTGCGAAGAGGTGTGATCAGAGAATCACCAGCAGCATCATTGATACAGTTGAAGTCGGATGTTTACATACACTTAGGTTGGTCATTAAAACTCGTTTTTCAACCACTCCATAAATTTCTTGTAGTTTTGGCAAGTCAGTTAGGACATCTATTTTTCCAACAATTGTTTACAGCAGATTATTTCACTTATAATTCATTGTATCACAATTCCATTGGGTCAGAAGTTTACATACATTAAGTTGACTGTGCCTTTAAACAGCTTGGAAATTTCAGAAAATTATGTCATGGCTTTAGTAGCGTCTGATAGGCTAATTGACATCATTTGAGTCAATTGGAGAGGTGTACCTGTGGATGTATTTCAAGGCCTACCTTCGAACTCAGTGCCTCTTTGCTTGAAATCATGGGAAAATCAAAAGAAATCAGCCAAGACCACAGAAAAGAATTGTAGACCTCCACAAGTCTGGTTCATCCTTGGGAGCAATTTCCAAAACTCCTGAAGGTACCACGTTCATCTGTACAAACAATAGTACGACGCAGTATAACACAATGGGACCATGCAGCTGTCATACGCTCGAGGAAGGAGACGCATTCTGTCTCCTAGAGATGAACGTACTTTGGTGCGAGAAGTGCGAATCAATCCCAGAACAACAGCAAAGGACCTTGTACAAGATGCTGGAGGAAACAGGTACAAAAGTATACAGTGGGGCAAAAAAGTATTTAGTCAGCCACCAATTGTGCAAGTTCTCCCACTTAAAAAGATGAGAGAGGCCTGTAATTTTCATCATAGGTACACTTCAACTGTGACAGACAAAATGGAAAAAAAAATCCAGAAAATCACATTGTAGGATTTTTAATGAATTTATTTGCAAATTATGGTGGAAATAAAGTATTTGGTCAATAACAAACAAGCAAGATTTCTGGCTCTCATAGACCTGTAACTTCTTCTTTAAGAGGCTCCTCTGTCCTCCACTCGTTACCTGTATTAATGGCACCTGTTTGAACTTGTTATCAGTATAAAAGACACCTGTCCCAAACCTCAAACAGTCACACTCCAAACTCCACTATGGCCAAGACCAAAGAGCTGTCAAAAGACACCAGAAACAAAATTGTAGACCTACACCAGGCTGGGAAGACTGAATCTGCAATAGGTAAGCAGCTTGGTTTGAAGAAATCAACTGTGGGAGCACTTATTAGGAAATGGAAGACATACAAGACCACTGATAATCTCCCTCGATCTGGGGCTCCACGCAAGATCTCACCCCGTGGGGTCAAAATGATCACAAGAACGGTGAGCAAAAATCCCAGAACCACACGGGGGGACCTAGTGAATGACCTGCAGAGAGCTGGGACCAAAGTAAACAAAGCCTACCATCAGTAACACACTACCGCCAGGGACTCAAATCCTGCAGTGCCAGATTGTCCCCCTGCTTAAGCCAGTACTATGTCCAGACCCGTCTGAAGTTTGCTAGAGAGCATTTGGATGACCAGAAGAAGATTGGGAGAATGTCATATGGTCAGATGAAACCAAAATATAACTTTTTTGGTAAAAACCAACTCGTCGTGTTTGGAGGACAAGAATGCTGAGTTGCATCCAAAGAACACCATCACTACTGTGAAGCATGGGGGTGGAAACATCATGCTTTGGGGCTGTTTTTTCTGCAAAGGACCAGGACGACTGATCCGTGTAAGGGAAAGAATGAATGGGGCCATGTATCGTGAGATTTTGAGTGAAAACCTCCTTCCATCAGCAAGGGCATTGAAGATGAAACGTGGCTGGGTCTTTCAGCATGACAATGATCCCAAACACACCGCCCGGGAAATGAAGGAGTGGCTTCGTAAGAAGCATTTCAAGGTCCTGGAGTGGCCTAGCCAGTCTCCAGATCTCAACCCCATAGAAAATCTTTGGAGGGAGTTGAAAGTCCGTGTTGCCAGCAACAGCCCCAAAACATCACTGCTCTAGAGGAGATCTGCATGGAGAATGGGCCAAAATACCAGCAACAGTGTGTGAAAACCTTGTGAAGACTTACAGAAAACGTTTGACCTCTGTCATTGCCAACAAAGGGTAATATAACAAAGTATTTGAGAGATAAACTTTTGTATATTGAGCGATTAATACTTATTTTCCACCATAATTTGCAAATAAATTCATAAAAAATCCTACAATGTGATTTTCAGGATTTTTTTTTCTCATTTTGTCTGTCATAGTTGAAGTGTACCTATGATGAAAATTACAGGCCTCTCTCATCTTTTTAAGTGGGAGAACTTGCACAATTGGTGGCTGACTAAATACTTTTTTGCCCCACTGTATATCCACAGTAAAACAAGTCCTATATTGACATAACCTGAAAGGCCGCTCAGCAAGGAAGAAGCCACTGATCCAAAACCGCCATAAAAAATGCCAGACTACGGTTTGCAACTGTACATGGGGACAAAGATCGTACTTTTTGGAGAAATGTCCTCTGGTCTGATGAAATAAAAATAGAACTGTTTGGCCAGAATGACCATCGCTATGTTTGGAGGAAAAAGGGTGAGGCTTGCAAGCCGAAGAACACCATCTCAACCGTGAAGCATGGGGGTGGCAGCATCATGTTGTGGGGGTGCTTTGCTGCAGGAGGGACTGGTGCACTTCACAAAATAGATGGCATCATGAGGTAGGAAAATTATGTGGATATATTAAAGCAACATCTCAAGACATCAGTCAGGAAGTTAAAGCTTGGTCACAAATGGGTCTTACAAATGGACAATGACCCCAAGCATACTTCCAAAGTTGTGGCAAAATGGCTTAAGAACAACAAAGTCAAGGTATTGGAGTGGCCATCACATGACCTCAATCCTATAGAACATTTGTGGGCAGAACTGAAAAAGCGTGTGCGAACAAGGAGGCCTACAAACTTGACTCAGTTACACCAGCTCTGTCAGGAGGAATGGGCAAAAATTCACCCAACTTATTGTGGGAAGCTTGTGGAAAGATGCCTGAAACGTTTGACCCAAGTTAAACAATTTAAAGGCAATGCTACCAAATACTAATTGAGCATATGTAAACTTCTGACCCACTGGGAATGTGATGAAAGAAATTAAAGATGAAATAAATCATTCTCTCTACGATTATTCGAACATTTCACATTCTTAAAACAAAGTGGTGATCGTAACTGACCTAAGACAGGGAATTTTTACTAAAATTAAATGTCAGGAATTGTGAAAAACTGAGTTTAAATGTATTTGGCTAAGGTGTATGTAAACTACCGACTAAAACTGTATATACAGAGAAAAGAGTCGGCCCGAGAATTGAACCCTGTGGTACCCCCATAGAGACTGCCAGAGGTCTGGACAACAGGCCCTCCGATTTGACACACTGAACTCCCAGCACTGCAGGGAGTGCTGAGATGTTGGCCGGGGTCGGGGTAGCCAGGTGGAAAGCATGGCCAGCCGTAGAAAAATCCTTATTGAAATTATCGATAATCGTAGATTTATCGGTGGTGACAGTGTTTCCTATCCTCAGTGCAGTGGGCAGCTGGGAGGAGGTGCTCTTTTTCTCCAAGGACTTTACTGTGTCCCAAAACTTTTTGGAATTAATGCTACAGGATGCAAATTTCTGTTTGAAAAAGCTAGCCTTAGCTTTCCTAACTGACTGAGTATATTGGTTCCTGACTTCCCTGAAAAGTTGCATATCGCGGGGGCTATTCAATGCTAATGCAGAACGCCACAGGATGTTTTTATGCTGGTCAAGGGCAGTCAAGTCTGGAGTGAACCAAGGGCTATATCCTGTCTTAGTTCTACATTTTTTGAAAGGGGCATGCTTATTTAAGACAGTGAGGAAAGCACTTTTAAAGAGCAACCAGGCATCCTCTACCAACGGGATGAGGTCAATATCCTTCCAGGATTCCCGGGCCAGGTCGTTTAGAAAGGCCTGCTCGCAGAAGTGTTTTAGGGAGCGTTTGACAGTGATGAGGGGTGGTCGTTTTACATTGGACCCATAACGGACGCAGGCAATGAGGCAGTGATCGCTGAGATCCTGGTTGAAAACAGCAGAGGTGTATTTAGAGGGCAAGTTGGTCAGGATGATATCTAAGAGGGTGCCCATGTTTACGGATTTAGTGTTGTACCTGGTAGGTTCATTGATCATTTGTGTGAGATTGAGGGCATCTACCTTAGATTGTAGGACGGCCGGGGTGTTAAGCATGTCCCAGTTTAGGTCACCTAAAGGATATATATGCAGGCCTCAACCACTACCCTTAGAGCACTTGATTCAGTATATCATGCTGCCCTCAGATTCATTACAAATCAAAAACATCTAACACATCATTGTGATCTCTATCTACAGTGCTGTTGGCTGGTCGTCATTGACCTTGCGTAGGCTTAAACACTGGTATACACTGATTTATAAGGCCATACTGGGTAAAATGTAATTTTATCTCGTTTCTTTTTTAATCATGTCTGTAAATAAATATCAATTACGGTCCCATTCTCATTTGCTTTTAACAGTACCAAGAATTAGAACAGGTCATGGAAGAAATAGTTTTAGTTACTCAGCTCCATGGTCCTGGAATTCTCTCCTGAACATTTTAAAATTTGATGATCTAGTCTCTTTGGTGGAGTTTAAACACTTGATCGATGTAAATATCATAGAAGAGTGTAATTGTCTTTAGGACAGCTGTTTTTTAGTCAAGACATTTGTGTTTTTTTAACGTAATATGTAATTGTTGTACTGTATGTGTGTCTATAGTTTTGTATAATGTTGTGTACGTTTTATCGGTTTTTGTCTGAAACTTTGTTCCCACTGCTGCTATTGGACCAGGTCTCTGAAAAAGAGATGTTATCTGAATGAGAAAAACCTGTATAAATAAAGGTTAAATTAAACAATAAAAAAAGTTAACTTGGAAGAGTTCCAATGATGGATAGCCATAACCATCTAACTAACACAGTATCCCTCTCTGTTTGAGCCAGTTGCTTGAGTAGACTAAACTAGCTAGCTGCATTCGCTAGCTAAGTAAGTGAAAGTGAGAAAAAAAACTACCAAATATAGCTCTCTCACTCTCTCTTGCGTCTCCTTCATTTTTGAAGAGATAATTTGTTAAAAACTGTTAAACTATTGTCTTTCTCTCTCTTCGAGTCAACTACTCACCACATTTTATGCACTGCAGTTCTAACTAGCTGTAGCTTATGCTTTCAGTACTAGATTCACTCTCTGATACTTTGATTTGGTGGACAAGATGTCAGTTCATGCTACAAGAGCTCTGATAGGTTGGAGGACGTCCTCCGCAAGTTGTCATAATTACTGTGTAAGTCTATTGAAGGGATGAGAACCATGAGCCTTCTAGGTTTTGTATTGAAGTCAGATGTCCTCCAGCTTTTCGTCCTCCAGCTATACCATGGTGCTACCACAGAGAGTGTAGTTGTGGCTACTGTAGACCTTGTGTTTTGATAAATTTTGATAAATTATTTGATGACGTGAATATATATCGTTTTATCTAGAACTGATAACTTTTTAAATGTTTCGCTGTTTTTATGAAATTCACTGAGGAGGATGGTCCCCACCCTTCCTGCTGTGAGGAGCCTCCATTGCCTCACACTGCAGTTGACGGAGTGTGTATAAATTAATCCACGTGGGAATATACATTCATAGCACTGCTCACTGCTCTCTCTAGCACTCTCTGTATCAATCAGGCAGTCTGCTGTTTCTGGAGAGATGGAGTGTCTGTCTGGGAAGAAGCCACATGGGCACATCCCCTCTCTAGGGGCCAGTGAGGGCCCTCTGTTTTTAATTTCCTGTGTGGCACAAATCAGATCTATCATCCTGTGGGTGACGTCACTCTCCCGGGCACAACGGGTAACTGGTTTACGAGGACTCCACGGTGGACTCTACAGTGTTTTAGGAGGATGAAACTCTGTGCACTGTGCCCACGCTGAAGGAAGACTAGAGCAGATCTGAGGGAGTGTGTGTGAGTTGTGGCAGGTAGAGGGGCACCGAGTCAACAGTTAGGAACCTTCTTCAACACCACATCCCACACCACGTCGATGGACATTGCATGTCTTTCCTAAGCCTTGTCTCTGTTTGCCGTCTCGTCGTCATCATTTGTTTGCTCCCCTCACGGTGCCACGCCTAAATCCCCACCGCTCATTTGGCAAATCAGATTCCGGAATGCCTAGCAGTAGTATGTTAATTGTGCTCTAGCGAGAATATCTCATCTCCCTGCTCCATCTCGCTGAAGAAGGTTAGGGAAATAAAGAGAGAGGGAGAGAGAGTGGGAACGCCCCCCCCCCCCTTTCCCTTTTTTGTTTTGTTTTTGCATGAGATGTCATTAATGAGTCCTTCTCAGATTGCTCCGTTCTACTTCTATGCAGCTAATTAGGATTTCCATAAATTTCAATGTATTATCTTTAATGTGTAGACTCTTCTGGGATCATTACTGCAATAATTAGAGCCTAAACTTCACACCCAGGGGCCTGTTGTTTGAAAGAGGAGAGATGTGCTACCTCAGACAGGAAACCCTCAAGATTTATGGAATGTGAATTCGAGATGGGAGGGGGAAAAGGGAAACAAACTCTGATCTTGTAATTAGATGGTCTGTAATCTGATAAAAGTTTGATTACCATTCTTGCACCGAGTTTGGAAAGTGGATCTCTTGGATCTCTACCCTCTTTAGTCCTTACACACATTTCAATCTGTTTCTATCCACAGATAAGGAGGGTCATATAGATAGTATTTTAATAGTGCTCTGCTACGGTGTGTCAGTGCAGCCAGTAAAGCTGAATGGCTTGACACAGTGACAAGAAAAAGAGACCGATTTCTTTTGTATTAATACTCCAAGGTTGAGTTTTGTGGATGATTGTTTTTGTTAGATAGTGTTGCGAATCCTTTAGGGGGAGATTGGAGGACAGTGGAGCTGAAGCAGCAGAGCTGGTAGGAACAGAATGTGTGAACAGTGAAAAGATAGGAGTCGGCGGACATTGTGGGCGGATTGATCGAAGAGGAGAGATGGAGGACTGAGGATTGGGCTTAGAAAAAGGAAAGAGAGGAGAGCGCACCCGTTTAGAGCGAAAGGAGATGGAGTGGAAGGATGAGCATAAGGATGGAGGGATGGATTGACGGAGGGTGTGTGTGTGTGTGTGTGTGTGGTGGGTGTGTGTGTGTGTGTTGTGTGTGTGTGTGCCTGCGTGTGTGTGTGTGCCTGCGTGTGTCTGCGTGTGTGTGTGTGTGTGTGCTGTCTGTGTGTGTGTGTGTGCCTGCGTGTGTGTGTGTGTGTGCCTGCGTGTGTGTGTGTGCCTGCGTGTGTGTGTTGGGGAATTGGGCAAACACCTGCTTTGTCAGGGACAACATTAGACATTTAAGGGGCTGTCAATGTGTCTTTGAGTGTCATGAAAAGCGCTACACGAATACCAATGTATTCTTAGTAAACACCAATAAACCTACAGTGACACATCACACACGTGGCTTCACAAGGTGAGGGACATGTTTGAGAGAGGGGTGTATTCATTAGTGCCACGCTGTAGACAACATTTTGCATGGACAGCATTTTGCAACTAAAGTGTGTAGATAAACAATCCCGGTCTTCCTCTCTGTTTCTCCCTTTTTCTTTTCTGTTTGATTTCTAACACCCTGCTGAACAGGTATTTAGTTGTTTTGACCCTTTTCAAAAGTGGTGCACTACATAGGAATAGGTTGCCATTTGGACACAAGCATAAGTCTACCTTAGTCTACGATCCTCCACCCACCCCACATCACTCTCCCTATATCCCCATGCCCACACATTATTTAAGGAGAATTTCCCCTTCAAAGAGAATGCAAATTGAGACACGGGACGTCAAAACGTGGAAGAGGAAGTAGTAAAATTAAGGCAAGATTAATTGACAGCAATAAAAGATTAACATTTGGCAGCCAGGTTCATTAAAACCTCAAAGAGGGTTCAAAGTAGCTGCAGAGAGGCAGGGGGAGTAGTGTGGGGGGGGGGGTGACAGTATGCTGATGTAACGATATTCAATTAATGAATTCTCCAGTAAACTCGTCGTGTGATTGTACTTACTTACTTTGGAGTTCTCTTTTACCGGACTAAATCTGTCCCCCCCAAAAAACAGTCTTGATAACAACAGAAGTGTAACAATACTGACTGCGATGCAATTGTTGTTCTCCTAGTCACATCGGCAGCTTGTGTTGAAGCAATTTGACAAACAAACAGTAATTAGTCCCAGTAATGGTTTTCTATTACAGTTATAAATGGTGAGTGTTTGAATACTTATCAAACCGTAGCATTGTAATTAAAATACCTTCATTTCCCTGGAGGTGGTGATGGTATGAGAGTGATTTTATTACATTCCTCTATTATTCCCCTTTTAGTTGAACTACAAGGAGCTTCTTGCCAGTTGATTGGCTGGCTTACCCTTAACTATATTCAGGTTATTAACTCAGCGCTGACAAAACAACTATTTGTTTAACTAATGTGTGTGTGTGTGTGTGTGTGTGTGTGTGTACTTTTCTGTTGTGTGTGCGTGCGTGTGTCCCTCTATGCATACTGTAGGTGAATGGGTTTGGAGTGTGATTATTTGCACGTGTGTCTATCATTCCACATCATCGTCATGTTGTATCTTTGTACATGTTGAACTACATTTCCCCTAACCTCCCCCTCCTGTATTTGTCTATAGGTCTCTCCAGGACCTGTCCAAGCAGACAGAGTTGCCCTACGGGACGGTGTTGGACTCAGCTGTGTACGAGCAGGTGCGCAGTAAGGCCATGAACCCCTTTGAAAGGGACCCCATGTACTCCCAGATGTGGCGTATGATCAACCGCACCGGAGGGGCCGACAACAACGTGGAGGAGTCCAAGGAGGGCATCCGCAAGGTAGGTGGCCATACTACACTAAACAAAACACCCCCATTATCATGCAATAGTGGGCGAGTCCAAGGAGGGCATCCTCAAGGTACCAGACTTCACATAGCCTGTGCCATTTCGCAGATGCTTTTATCCAAAACAGCGTACATTACAGTGAGCTCATACATTTTAGTATGTGTGAACCTGGGGGAATCTGGCTAACTAATGCAGGATGCTAGCACCATGCTCTTACCCACTAAGGCTCACAAGATCATGTGTGTTCTAACATTATTTAATATGCTGTGTCCTAGACCTCTTACTAGTCATGAGGGTTTCATAGGGTTTCATATACCGCACCTCTGGCTGGGTGACACGTGTGACGTGTTTTTACATGTGTTCCTTATTGTCAGTAGCTTGTTAAGCATTCATTTCTAAACAGCAACTACAGACTGAATACTAGCATGTGAGTCACGGAGAGAGTGAAAGGGAGGGAGAGCGAACGATAGATAGAGAGTGAGTGAGTGAGTGAGAGAGAGGAGGCTGTACTCTAGCTCTCTAAATGTTTCTTGTGAGATACATGTATGCATGGTTTAGTGCTCATTCCCCTAGATATTTACTTACTACCATAAGTGCCTAGTACTGGTACATAAATGCATCATTTGTAAGCCTCAATACACGTACAGTATATCCTCCCTGATGTTTTAATTCCTGAATTAGAGCTGACATAGGCTCCGTGTCCTAAATGGTACCCTATTCCCTATTTAATGCACTACTTTTGATGGGCCATGGTCTAAAGTAGTACACTAAACAGTATAGGGAGTAGGGTGCTATTTGGGACATACACGTGGTAACAGCAATTAAAGCAATGGTAAATGAGTGAAGTATGACTTCAAGTCTTCATCTCCTTGCCTTGAGGATTATTAGGGCTGAATATCTTATTAGTGGGTTTGGTTTCATGAATTAGTCAGCATTTTGTTGAGGTGATCAGCACTCCCAGGTGCTCAGATAAATATTGCATGACAGGGGTGTCACCCCCAGAGTAGCAGACAAGTACAACAACTGTGAAGCTTAATGCAGGCCACCACACCCACTGCGCTCTCTCTACCTGCCTCACTTTTTTTTCCCTTATTCCCCCACCCTCCCCCTCACTGGGCTGTAGGCTCAACGCCTCCCTCTAGTGTGATACTGGTGTCCCTGACTCTCTCCCTTGCAATGACAAGAATCGTTTTTTCCCCCCTTTCTTTAAAAAAAATATATAGTTTTTACATTTTGAAGCAGTATCTCTGAAAAGCAGTATCTTTTGTCTGAAGGTCCAGTGACTCCTGGAGCCATGAGTGCATACCTTCCTTATTGTATTTTATGCCTCTCTCTCCTGATCCATGTTTTGTTGGTTGGGTGTTGACAGTTGGATATTCCACACACTGTCAATACACCCCTCAGAATCACAGTCCCAGGCAGTATGGATTTTCTCCACCACACTTTTCAGATTGCAGTCATTGTAGCAGAATAATATGATCTGTCAGAGCCCCTGCGTTTCTTTTATCAGGAACATATAGCAGGACCCTGAAGGACAATCTTAGAGGTACCAATCTCTGCCACTTCAGTCAAAGCTCGGAACGTTCAATACTTTTTTAGGTTCCCCTCAAGCAGCATACCACCCTGCATCCAGCTGCTGGCTTACCTCAAGCTAAGCAGCGTTGGTCCTGGTCAGTCCCTAGATGGGAGACCAGATACTGCTGGAAGTGGTGTTGGAGGGTCAGTAGGGGACACTCTTTCCTCTTAAGATAATGTCCCAGGGCAGTGCAGGGGACATTGGCCAGCTTATGGTGCAGTCTTTCAGATGGGATGTTAATTGTGGTCATTTAAAATCCCATGGCACTTATCACAAGAGTAGGGGTGTTAACACGGTTGTCCTGGTTAAATTCCCAACCTGACCCCGTTCTATCATGGCCATCTAATCATCTCCTTCATTCTCACCTCTCCACCAATCATGCCAGCTTATGTGTAGTGAGCGTTCTGGCACAAAATGGTTGGCGTGCATCAACCAAGTGGGTGCCACACATTGGTGGTGGATAAGGTCAGTTTCCCCCTTACTATGTAAAAGCGCTTTGAGTAGGTAGAAAGGTGCACAGTGTATTCGGAAAGTATTCAGACCCCTTCCCCTTTTCCACATTTTGTTACGTTACAGCCTTATTAAATAAATAACCCATAATGACAAAGCGAAAATCGTTTTTTAGAAATGTTTCCAATTTCTAAAAAAACTAACAACAGAAATACCTTCTTTACATAATTATTCAGACCCTTTGCTATGAGAATCAAAATTGAGCTCAGGTGCATCCTGTTTCCATTGATCACGCTTGAGATGTTTCTACAACTTGATTGGAGTCCACCTGTGGTAAATTCAATTGACTGGACATGATTTGGAAAGACACACACCTGTCTATATATGGTCCCGCAATTGACAATGCATGTCAGAGCAAAAACCAAGCAATGAGGTCGAACGAATTTCCGTAACAGGATTGTGAGACAGGATTGTGTCGAGGCAGAGATCTGGGGAAGGGTACCAAAAAATGTCTGCAGCATTGAAAGTCCCCAAGAACACAGTTGCCTCCATCAATCTTAAATGGAAGTTTGGAACCACCAAGACTCTTCCTAGAGCTGGCCGCCCGGCCAAACTGAGCAATTGGGGGAGAAGGGCCTGGGTCAGGTAGGTGACCAAGAATCCGATGGTCATTTTGACAGAGCTCCAGAGTTTCTCTGTGGAGATGGGAGAACCTTCCAGAAGGATAACCATCTCTGCAGCGCTCCAGCAATTAGGCCTTTATGGTAGAGTGACCAGACAAATACCACTCCTCAGTAAAAGGCACATGACAGCCCGCTGGGAGTTTGCCAAAAGGCACCTAAAGGACTCTCAGACCATGAGAAAAAAGATTCTCTGGTCTGATGAAACCAAGATTAAACTATTTTAGCCTGAATGCCAAGCGTCACGTCTGGAGGAAACCTGGCACCATCCCTACGGTGAAGCATGGTGGTGGCAGCATCATGCTGTGGGGAAGTTTTTCTGCAGAATGGACTGGGAGACTAGTCGGGATCGAGGGAAAGATGAATGGAGCAAAGTACATAGAGATCTTTGATGAAAACCTGCTCCAGAGCAGGACCTCAGACTGGGGTGAAGGTTCACATTCCAACAGGACAACAACCCTAAGCACACAGCCAAGACAACGCAGGAGTGCGTTCAGGACAAGTCTCTGAATGTCCTTGAGTGACCCAGCCAGAGCGCGGACTTGAAACCTGATCAAAAATCTCTGGAGAGACCTGAAAACAGCTGGGCAACGACACTCCCCATCCAATCTGACAGAGCTTGATAGGATCTGCAGAGGATAATGGAAGAAACTCTCCAAATACAGGTGTTCCGAGCTTATAGCGTTATACCCAAGAAGACTCGAGGCTGTAATCGCTGCCAAAGTTGCTTCAACAAAGTACTTAGTAAAGGGCCTGAATCCTTGTGTAAATGTGAAATTTCAGTTGTTTATTTATTTATAAAGTTACAAAAAAAATGTACAACCTGTTTTTGCATTGTCATTGTGGGGTATTGTGTGTAATTTGATAACGGGGGAAAAAACTATTTAATACATTTTAGAATAAGGCTCTAACATAACAAAATGTGTAAAAAGTCAAGGGGTCTGAATACTTTCCGAATGTAATGTAAATCTAATCCAAAATCTATTCTTGGAATCTTAGAAATATATTATTATTAGATTTTTCACATATTGTTGATATCATACCCATTTGACTATCAATCTTAAAATCCTTAAGAGTCAAAGTGGGGGGGGTACTAAGTTAACATATGGAATTGTTTTTAGATGGTCATACCAAGGATCATTTAGCTATTTCATTTAGAATTGAAAGACCCCATTGAAGGACCCCTTTAGGTATAAGAAAACCAAAAACTACTTCCATATATACTTCCATAAAAATGTTTAACTGGTACCGTGGTGCCTTCAGACGAGTTTTGTGAGGCTTGTTGGCGTCTGACATATACATGTTTGTGAGAGTCTCACCTTTCCATAGAGGGGTCATATTAGTTTGTAGGTTAACGTCTGGAGCGTTTCTGACGCCACAGATGTTTTTGTTAGAAGACGGCGAAACGCCTCCATTGGCGGATGCGGTGGATTGAGACGCAGCCAATGCAATGAAAATGTAGATCTCTAGCTTAAACAGAAGCAAACTACACGTAGCAAATGAACCATCCATTTTTTGTCGACCAAATTTGACACTCTCATTGAACTCCATATAAAAACTCCTTGCTTGGTGGGAGAGAAAAAGTAAAAACGCATCCTGCTGGAGGGAGACAGAGTTGGGTCCTCTTTCTTTACGTCTTCCACTCTGGCGGAAGTAAGCCATCGAGTGCGAGAGACTCATTGGAATGGAGACTAGAGCAGACACAGAAGTTTTGATTGAATAATCTCAAAAATGAAATATACATAAAACACTTTTTTGGTTACTACATGATTCCCCATGTGTTATTTCATAGTTTTGATGTCTTCACTATCATTCTACAATGTAGAAAATGGTCAAAATAAAGAAAAACCCTTGAATGAGTAGGTGTGTCCAAACTTTTGACTGGTACTGTATATAAAAGTCAAAAGTTTCGACACACCTACTCATTTCAGGGGCGCTCAAATGTGCGTCTGTTCAAAGTATCAACCCTTTACCTTGATGATAGCTTTGCACACTCTTGGCATTATCTCAACCAGCTTCATGAGGTAGTCACCTGGAATGCATTTCAATTAATAGGTGTGCCTTGTTCATAGTTCATTTGTGGAATTTCTTTCGTTGATGCGTTTGAGCCAATCAGTTGTGCTTTGACACAAGATAGCCCTATTAAGTCCATATTATGGCAAGAACAGCTCAAATAAGCAAAGAGAAATGTACGAAGCTGTCATCAAGGCAAAGGGTGGCTGCTTTGAAGAATTGCAAATATAAAATATATTTTGATTTGTTTAACACTTTTTTGTTACTACATGATTCCATATGTGTCATTTCATAGTTTTGATGTCTTCACTATTATTCTACAATGTAGAATAAGAAGATTTTACTGTAGTTTATTATATACTGTTGGGCTTTCAAGTATATCCTGACATAGTACTTTAATAGCATGGCTCCCATCACTGCTCATTGTCATGTGGCCGGAGGCCGAGGCTGTACGTTTTCTTTCACTACAGCAGTGTCCTCTAGAGAACTAAAATTGCCGTCGATTCCACATATGCATGCAGCTCTGTCTGGAATAACGAGAGTAGCTATGAAGATTATGCTAATAACCCAGGTAATGGTGAATCATCCTTCTGCTAGTTGGTTCTTTCTGGATGCAGGAGGAAATGGTCATGGCTCATCTCTGGAGAGATATAGAGGGTGAGGGAGGGAGGGATGGAGGGGGAGATGGAAGGTGTCTTTTGCTGACTACAAATGAGGTCGTCCTTCACACTGCAGTGCTAAAAGTGATCTCAGTCATTTTTCTCATTGTGCCGACTTCATTACCAAGGGCTTATATTGCAAACATGTCCCTCACACTTAAGAGAGAGGGACGGGGTAGATGGAGATAGAGAGGGGATGATAGATGTATAGATGGATAGATGGATAGACTACATGACCAAAGTATGTGGACACCTGCTCTTCGATCTCATAAAAAAAAGAATGGGCATCATGGAGTTTTATACCACTCCAGCCGACGCTTAGCATTGCGCATGGTGATTTTAGGCTTGTGTGGAGCTGCTCTGCCATGGAAACCCATTTCATGAAGCTCTCGACGAACAGTTCTTGTGCTGACATTGCTTCCAGAGGCATTTTGGAACTCGGTAGTGAGTGTTGCAACTGAGGACAGACGATTTTTACACACTATACACTTCAGCATTCGTTCAGTGAGCTTGTGTGGCCTACCACTTCATGGCTGAGCCGTTGTTGCTCCTAGACGTTTCCACTTCACATTAATAGCACTTACAGTTGACCGGGGCAGCTCTAGCAGGGCAGAAATTTGACGAACTGACTTGTTGGAAAGGTGGCATCCTATCATGGTGCCACGTTGAAAGTCACTGTGCTCTTCAGTAAGACCATTCTACTGCCAATGCTTGTCTATTGAGATTCATGGCTGTGTGCTCAATTTTATACACCTGTCAGCAACGGGTGTGGCTGAAATAGCCGAATCCACTAATTTAAAGGTGTGTCCATGTACTTTTGTATATAGGATAGGATAGGATAGGGTAGGGAGGGAGGGAGGTAGGGAGGTAGGGAGGGAGGGAGGGAGGAGGGAGGTAGAGTTGATAGAAGTGATAGAGTGGAGGAGGGAGAGGAAGAGAGAGCATGGGAGGGAGGGAGGGAGGGAGGGAGGGGGGGAGGGAGGGAGGGAGGTAGGTAGGTAGGTAGGTAGGTAGGTAGGTAGGTAGAGTGATAGAGTGGAGGAGGAGAGGAAGAGAGAGCAGGGAGGGAGGGAGGGAGGGAGGGAGGGAGGGAGGGAGGGAGGGGGAGGGAGGGAGGTCGGTCGGTCGGTCGGGTCGGTCGGTCGGTCGGTCGTCGGTCGGTAGGTAGAGTGATAGAGTGATAGAGTGATAGAGAGGAAGAGAGAGCATGGGAGAGTAATGGCAACAGTGGTGTGAATTACAGTCCAGAGTGTGAATTACACCATGATATTTGGGTGGGGGTCTCTGTATTGAGATGAGATTAATTTATATGGGCCTAATAATAAACTGTAAAAATGAATTACCTTAATGTGGCATGAACACAACTATTCATGAAAATGTGGAATGTTCGTCCACTCTAAAAATAGTTCCACAGATCCAAACTGCATGTACACTCATGCTATTTGATGAATGGAAATAGACATCTGTTACAAAAACACCAAAAGGTGTGCCTATTGTACAGATTACCAAACTAGCCTGTATCCCTGCACACTGACTCGGTACCGTGCCCCCTGTATATAGCCTAGTTATTCTTATTGTGTTACTTTTTATTATTACTTTTTATTTTAGCCTACTTGGTAAATATGTTTTTCTTCTTGAACTGCACTGTTGGTTAAAACTTTCTATGGCTGCAGGGGCAGTATTGAGTAGCTTGGAATGAAAGGTGCCCAGAGGTGCCCATAGTAAACTGCCTGCTCCTCAGTCCCAGTTGCTAATATATGCATATTATTATTGGTATTGGATAGAAAACACTCGGATGTTTCTCAAAACTGGTTGGATGATGTCTGTGAGTATAACAGAACTCATATGGCAGGCAAAAACCTGAAAAAAAATCCAAACAGAAAGTGGGAAATCTGAGGTTGGTCGATTTTTAACCAAGCCCCTATTTGAATACACAGTGGGATATGGATGAGTTTGCACTTCCTACGGCTTCCACTAGATGTCAACAGCCTGTAGAACCTTGTCTGATGCCTCTACTGTGAAGTGGGGCCGAAGGGACAGGAATTAGTCAGGTCTATCATGACCTGACCATGCTCTGACATGCGGTTCACATGAGAGGGAGCTCTGTTCCATCGCACATCTGAAGTCAATGTAATTCTCCGGTTGGAACGTTACTGAAGATTTATGTAAAAAACATTCTAAAGATTGATTCAATACATCGTTTAACATGTTTCTACTGATCTGTCATGGAACTTTTTGACATTTCGTCTGCTTTAAGTGAACGCGCTTCCTGACTTTGGATTTGTTTACCAAACACGCTAACAAAAATAGCTATTTGGACATAAATGATGGACATTACCGAACAAAACGAACATTTCTTGTGGGAGTCCTGGGAGTGCATTCCGACGAAGATCAGCAAAGGTAAGTGAAGACTTATAATGCTTTTTACGTTTTGTTGACTGCACAATTTGGCGGGTAACTGTATGGCTTCCTTTTGTGGCTGAATGCTGTTCTCAGATTATTGAATATTGTGCTTTTGCCGTAAAGCTTTTGAAATCTGACACAGCGGTTGCATTAAGAACAAGTGTATCTTTAATTCTATGTAAAACATGTATCTTTCATCAAAGTTTATGATGAGTATTTATGTTATTTGACGTGGCTCTCTGCAATTTCTCCGGATATTTTGGAGGCATTTCTGAACATGGCGCCAATGTAAACCGAGGTTTTTGGATATAAATATGAACTTTATCCAACAAAACATATATGTATTGTGTAACATGAAGTCCTATGAGTGTCATCTGATGAAGATCATCAAAGGTTAGTGATTAATTTTATCTCTATTTCTGCTTTTTGTGACTCCTGTCTTTGGCTGGAAAAATTACTGTGTTTTTCTGTGATTTTGCAGTGACCTAACATAATCGTTTGTGGTGCTTTCGCTGTAAAGCCTATTTGAAATCGGACACTTTGGTGGGATTAACAACAAGATTACTGGTATAAAATGGTATAAAATACATGTATGTTTGAGGAATTTTAATTATGAGATTTCTGTTGTTTGAATTTGGCGCCCTGCACTTTCACTGGCTGTTGTCATATCATCCCGTTAACGGGATTGCAGCCATAAGGGCTTGTAGTTAAGCATTTCATGGTAAAGTCTACACTTGTTGTTTTCGGTGCATGTGTCAAATACAGTTTGATTTCATTTGATTTGACATTCAGCGCTTGCCATTGATTAGGCCTACATTAACTGATGCATCTTGCTGACAAATGTACCTTTTTTGTGGCCTGAAACGTCGGGACAACTGAAATGGGGCTGAAACTGTCCCGGGAAAAACAGGATGGTCACTCTAACACACATGGTCAACTTACTAGACTAGGCTACAAAGTGTATTACCCTGAACTTCAAATAGGCCTTCCGTTAGCCAGTGATGTAGTTTAATTTAAAAAAAATAGGTCGTAAACTCCGATTGCTCGTCACGGTGAAAAAAGTACCGCTCCTTATACTTTCAACGCATTTTTTGGAACACGGTGGGTAAACAGCGTTTACTTGCATTTACCCTCCACTAGGTCTACACCACTGCTGGTAGCCTACCCTCTCAGCCAAGGCAATTTTAAACACATGAACACACGCAAAATAGGTAGTCTACATTCAATACAATAGATGAGTTGAATCAAAACGTGTCTTACACCCTAGTTCATGAGTTGTCCATAATTCGTGAGTTAATGCTTGGAGTCTTCACAGATCGTGTGACATCAAACACAACCTTTTATTTCTTTACATTAACGACATTTATGACAGTATTATTTTTCATTACTAAGCATTTAACAATTGAACTAACATGGAACTTAAACCTTTGTTTAGATCGTGGAATCGTGGACATATGTGCTATGCCTACAAAATGTGTCATTACGTTTCACTGTGAAAACAGTACTCATGGGCACTCAAATCCAAAATAATGAAGACCTATGCCATTGCAAAATCTAATATTTCTAACTGAAAGAGTCAACTAAAGGCCTACTGTTATGAACGTGTACTTGTTGGATGGATTGGATGTGCATTGGTGTCTAGCTGTAGGCTAGTTGTCTAGTGATATTGTCGACCATCATCAGCTGATCCAGGGAAAAAAAACTAATATTGATTGAAAATAGTAAAGCTAAATAAACAGTCTCCTACTTCCGGCCATGGATGGCACGGAGAACACCAGTAGTAAATGGTTTCATCCATGGTTTCATTGTGATATTTTATTTTCATATTTACCACTGTAAAACACATTAACCACTTCATTTTAAACAAATAGGAAAATAGTTCAATCAGCATTATTTTGTTGCATTTAGGGGAGATAACGTCTCATTATGGCTCCTCTGTAATTTGCACCATCGCTGAGTCTCTCTAGTGCCACTGCATAATTAAAGAAAAGAAAAGAGAAGCTAGAAGAAAAGATGCAAACAAAATAGTTTAGTCTTCACATTGTAAAAGCTCTTATTTACTTTATCTTTCTCAGACCCCCACCCACCCCAGTATGCTCATTAGTTTCTTGTCATATTGAAATATGTTAAACGTGGTGCAGTGAGAATGAGAGACATTGTTTACACCAGAGCATATCAATGAGCTGTTCTTCTCCTCTCTGCCTGTCTGTCTGTCTTCCACTGTGTGTGGTCTCTGTGCGGAGTGGCTCAGTGCTCCGAGACCCTCTCTAACACCTGTTTCACTGCCGGATGGCTCTCTTAAAACACACTGTGTGTGTGTGTGTGTGTGAGGGTTTGATTTGCTAACATCGCTTCGTCTGTGTACAGTCATTGATTCTGACGACGATAATACGTAGCCAGAAGTAAATAATGGATTATTGGGGATTCTGTCACCATGGGCCTTCCTACACAACTCAAGGTAAGGGTAATTCGACACAAATATATATTTTTGCATAAACTATCCCTTTAACCAAACTGAGTATGCTTTACAGTGTACTTTACTTTTGTAGGGGTTGAGTTCATCTCTAAAGCACTTAAAAGTCGCATTTCACGGTGATATGTAATTAGATTTCAATTAGATTTCAAAACCACAAACATAAATCGGTTCCGTCCTTTGATGCAGATAACAGTGTGCCTTTGTTATCCTGTCCCTCATAATACTAAGAGAGAGGATGGGAGAGAGGGAGGGAAGGGTCAGGGAGAATTTAGACTGAACATTGAAGGAGGAGTAGAGGGACAAATAAAAGACAAGACGGGCCCGAGAGAGTGTGCAGCTGTAGAGGGAGAGAAAGACAGAGGGAGAAAGAGACTGGCCTGCCTGCACTGATCTCACTCTCTGCTGATTGATTTAGTTCTGGGATGGTTGCTAGGCATCTGAAGGACTGGCTGTAAGTGAAAGAGAGAAAGAGCAAGAAAACAAGGGGGATGATATGGGGACAGGGCTAAGATAGTGAAATAATAAAGTGTGTGTGTGTGTGATTGAGTGAGTGAGAGTAAGAATGGGCTATGGCTGCATCGCCGTGGCCCCTGGGTCTGTTAAATAGCCTGATCTGTCATGACTTAACCGCATCCAGCCCTCGCCGCAGGAGTTTGTAATTATAGAAATGCATAATAAGAAAATCAATGAAAGAGCAGGGATGGAAATGGCAATTAGGGGTGGGGGTTTGGTAGGGGTGTTAGTGGGGGAGGTTGTATAATCTCCTGCAGCGAAGAAGAGGAGGCTGAGGGGCAGAGGGAGGAGTGATGTTAATTGATGGTGTATCGGGCTGACTTTTCATCTTCTTCCCTCTCTCCTCAGCTCCCCAGCCACCCTGTGTATACACTTGTCCTGGAGGAGACCTAAATATCATGGAGTGGGTGGTGGTGGTGGCGGTGGTGGAGGGGGATGTGCCGTCAGTCACGGATCCCAGTAATCTAAGATAACTTGAGCTTCAGCTCTTTTTCTAAAATAATGTGTTTCCACCGCAGAATACTGGCAGTACTGAGTCTATTGGGACTGATAATATGGATGCTGTATTTGAGAGTATTTTTGCATGTGGAAATGTTGAGATGCTACCGTGGTAAAAATGACGTGCAATGGATGTGTGAAACTATGTGCAGTTATTGTTCTCTTTACTCGGCACCCTTCGAGCAACAGTGTTAATGTTTGCAGTTTGAGCTAATGTTCTTTTGGACTCTCGCCCTGTTCGTTTAGCATTCTTTTCCCCTTCACAAAGGACATTTGTATGGTTAGATCGTTTTGACACTCTCCCTTAACGAGACACTTGAGATAAATACAGATCATTACCAGATTAAAGGAGTACACGGAGCACACGGAGGGAAAGGCAATCACACCACAAAGGAGGTTAAATGTTGCAAAAGCTTGACTGCATAAATTGAGAGGGAAACATCAATGCAAAAACGACAAAGAAAAACTACCTTCTAAAGACAAGCTTAATCTTGACCCGCCCAGACCTGTGTTTGCCAGCAAGATGACCCAAATTGAATCATTCAATTTCACATTGGTATTCCCCCAGACGAGAAGGAAAAGAGAATGAATCGCACCACCTTCGCTTTGTTTTGTGCCCCGAGGTCAATGATTGGATTGTAAATAAATTACAAAACAAAGAGGCCGTGGATCTGATGGAGGATACAGCGCCTGTATAAATTGTGCAGGTGGAGCCTTCCCTGACCCTCTCTCTGTCTTGCCTCCCTCCCGATGCTGGTGATGCCGTCTCATTCTTATTCTGTTTGCTCTCACAACCTCCACACGTCTTTATCTCTGTATGTCTGAGACAAGATGGCGCCGGGCCAAGGCCTAATGGGACTTTTGGAACAGGGAGACAAAATTACATCACGGTCCAGAACCAGGGAGGGAACCAACCCAGCGCTCTCCTCTTCCCTCCTCCCACCCACGTAGGGGTGTGGGGGTAACCTCAGCCTTAGGCCAGATCAGATAACAGACAGAGTGTCTATAGCAGGCTGAGGACTGGAGATTCTCCACAGAGCCATCAAACAGGCAAAAGGACAATATAGGAACAAGGTAGATTACAAAGGTAGACCTAGCCGTGATCTATCCAAAGATGCCTCTCTACCAGACGAACTCAATCTATTTTATGTATGTTTCGACATCCGACATAAGTACGGTTTTTAATCTGGTCAACACTCGAAATACCGTGGGGCCGGTATTCCAGGGCATGCCAGACCAGCTGGCAGGCATCTTCACTGTTAATTTCAACCCCTGCTTGTTCAAGTCTATAATCCCCACGTCTCAAGCTGACCGCCATCATTCTTGTTCCCATGAACTCTTAAAACTACCTGCCACAAGGACTACTGACCTGTAGCACTAACATCTGTAATAATTTTGTGGTTGGTCTTTATTAGGATCTGGATTAGCCACTGCAAAAGCATCAGCTACTCTTCCTGGGATCCACATGAAACATGACATGATACATACAGTACCAGTCTGTCACGTTCCTGACCTTATTTCCTTTGTTTTGTCTTTGTTTAGTTGGTCAGGACGTGAGCTGGGTGGGCATTCTATGTTATGTGTTTCTATGTTGGGTTCATTGTTATTAGCCTGATATGGTTCTCAATCAGGGGCAGGTGTTTTACGTTTCCTCTGATTGAGAACCATATTAAGGTAGGCTGTTCTCACTGTTTGTTGGTGGGTGATTGTTCCTGTGTCAGTGTTTGTGCCACACGGGACTGTTTTCGTTCATTTCATTTGTGTGTTCCTTCCTGTTCGTACGTTCATGTTCTATGTTCACAAGTTCAGGTCTGTTAACGTCGTTTATTGTTTTGTAGTTTATCAAGTGTTTTTTCGTGTTCGTCTTTCTTTAATAAAACGAGTATGTATTCAAACCACGCTGCGTTTTGGTCCGATCCATGCTCCTCTTCAGACGAGGAGGAGGACGAGCGTTACACAGTCAAAAGTTTGGACACACCTACTCATTCCATGTATTTTTACTATTTTCTACATTGTAGAATAACAGTGAAGTCATAAAAACTATGAAATAACACAAATTGAATCATGTAGTAACCAAATAAGTGTTAAACAAATCAAAAATAATTATATTTGAGATTCTTCAAAGTACAGTAGCCACCCTTTGCCTTGATGAGAGCGATGCACACTCTTGGCATTCTCGCAACCATCTTCACGGGGTAGTCATCTGGAATGCAATTCAATTAACAGGTGTGCCTTTTTAAAAGTTCATTTTCTTTCCTTCGTAATGCGTTTGAGACAGACAATCAGTTCTGTTGTGACAAGGTAGGGGTGGTATACAGATGATAGCCCTATTTGGTTAAAGACCAAGTCCATATTATGGCAAGAACAGATCAAATAAGTAAAGAGAAATGACAATCCACTGTTACTTTAAGACATGAAGGTCAGTCAATCTGGAAAATTTCAAGAACTTTGAAAGTTTCTTCAAGTGCAGTCGCAAAAACCATCAAGCACTATGATGAAACTGGCCACAGGAAAGGAAGAACCAGAGTTACTTCTGCTGCAGAGGATACATTCATTAGAGTTACCAGCCTCAGAAATTGCAGCCCAAATAAATGCTTCACAGAGTTCAAGTAACAGACACATCTCAACATTAACTGTTCTTTTGGAGACTGTGTGAATCAGACCTTCATGGTTGAATTGCTGCAAAGAAACCACTACTAAAGGACACCAATAATAATAAGAGACTTGCTTGGGCCAAGAAACACAAGCAATGGACATTAGACTGGTGTAAATCTGTCCTTTGGTCTGATGAGTCCAAATGTGAGATTTTTGGTTACAACCGCCGTGTCTTTGTGAGAAGCAGAGTATGTGAACGGATGATCTCTGCATGTGTGCTTCCCACCGTGAAGCATGGAGGAGGAGGTGTGATGTTGCAGGGGTGCTTTGCTGGTGGCACTGTCTGTGTGTGATTTATTTAGAATTCAATGCACACATAAGCAGCATTCTGCAGCGATACGCCATCCCATCTGGTTTGCGCTTAGTGGGACTATCATTTGTTTTTCAACAAGACAATGACCCAACAAACCTCCAGGCTGTGTACGGGCTATTTGACCAAGAGGAAGAGTGGTAGAGTGCTGCATCAGATGACCTGGCCTACACAATCCCCCGACCTCAACCGCATTGAGATGGTTTGGGATGAGTTGGACCGCAGATTGAAGGAAAAGCAGCCAACAAGTGCTAGAGTTCCCACAAAAACATTCCAGGTGAAGCTGGTTGAGAAAATGCCAAGAGAGTGATGTCATCAAGACAAAGGGTGGCTAGTTTGAAGAATCAAAAATATAAAATATATTTTGATTTGTTTAACACTGTTTTGGTTACTACATGAATCTATATGTATTATTTCATAGTTTTGAAGTCTTCACTGTTATTCTACAATGTGCAAAATAGTCTAAATCAAGAAAAACCCTTGAATGAGTAAGTGTGTCCAAACTTTTGACTGGTACTGTAGTACAGAACATTATTAGTCAAGGACTGAAATACATCAATTAAAAATGTCACACACAGCCTACATATCAGTACATACACAATATCTAGGTCTAATATATAGTACAATGCAAATTACAATACAAGATATATCAAATGGCTGTGTCTCTCTCCACAGTCTCCTGTGCAGTAAGGTGTTGTCTTATCTGTTTTTTCAACTGGTTTTATTGCAAGCTTGTTACCTGGGGTGGCAGAGAGTTCCATGTAGTCATGGTTCTATTTAATGCTGTGCGTTTCCCAGCCTCTGTTCTGGACCTGGGGACCAGGTCCAGAGACCTCTGGTTGCCTCTGGTTGCATGTCTTGTCTTGTTGCATGTTGCATGTCTGGTTGCATGTCTTGTGTACTGATGAGTGTCTAAACTGTGTGCCAACTGCATTGAACAGACAGTTCGGTACCTTCAACACATCAATACCTCGGACAAAGACCAATAGGGATGCAGTCAATCTGTCCTCAACTTTGAGCCAGGAGAGACTGACATGCATGTTACTGACACTTTCCCTCTGTGTACATCTAAGTGCGATACGTGCTGCTTTAGGACCTGTCTGGTCGACTGAGATGTCAAGAAGGCAGAGGAACGCCTTATTATGGATAGACCTCTTCCCATTTTAGCAACCATTGAGTCTATATATTTTGACCATGACAGCTTGCTATCTAGGGTTACATCCAGCAGTTTAGTCTCCTCAACTTGCTCAATAGCCACATTATTCAATAATAGATCTAAACGAGGTTTAGCGTTGAGCGAGTGATTTGTCCCAAAAAGTATGCTTTTAGTTTTTGAGATATTTAGCACCAGCCTAAAACTGACAGGAGCTCTATGTTAAATGTCTCAGTTATTTATTTTACTGTTGCAGCCGACGTGTATACTGTTGAGTCATCAGCGTACATAGACGCACAGGCTTTATTCAAGGTCAATGGAAAGTCATTTTTAAAAACTCAAAACAATAATGGCCCAAGCTGGCTGCCCTGCGGTACACCACACTCAATGAAATTAGCACGAGAGAGGCTTGCATTAACAAAAACCCTCTGTGTTCTATTAGATAGGTAACTCTCAATCCATAATAAGGCAGAGGATGCAAATACATAACACCTACATTTTTTCAGCAATAGGTTATGATCAGTGACATCAAAAGCTGTACTGAAGTCTAGCAAAACAGTTCCCACAATCTTCTTAACGTGAATTTCTTTCAGCCAATCATCAGTCATCTGTGTCAGTGCCGAGCATGTTGAGTCGCCTGTTTGAACCATTGAAGGGTGCTCTGCTATTCTTGGGTAGCAGAATGACATTTGCCTCCCTCCTTGTCTGAGTGCACACACCGTCTTCAGAGGCTTAAATTGAAAATGTGGCAAACAGGAGTCACAATGTATTCCACTACCAACCTAAGAAATGTACCATCGGTACCAGGTGATTTGTACTTATTTATAGATAGCAACAATTTTTTCACCTCTTCCACACTCACTTTGTGGAACTCAAAACTACAGTGCTTGCATTCCATTATTCGGTTCATAATGCATGAATATAAAGGCTCGGCATTTGTTGTTTGCATGTCATACCTAAGTTTGCTGATCTTGTCAACAAAAAAGTTAAAGTGGTTGGCAGTATCAAAGGGTTTTGTTATAAACAAGCCATCTGCCTCAATGAAGGATGGAGCTGACTTTGCTTTCTTGCCTAGAATCTCATTTAAAGTACTCCAGAGCTTTTACTATCACTCTTTATATCATTTATCTTTGTTGAATAGTATAGTTGATCTTTTTTGTTTGGTTTACTTATGTGATTTCTCAATTTACTCTATGTTTGACCAGTTTGCTGTTGTTGTCAGACTTATTTGCTATTCCCTTTGCCTCATCCCTCTCAGCCATACAGTTTTTCAATTCATAATTTATCCATGGGGATTTGGCAGTTCTAACATTCAATTTCTTGATGAGTGCAAGCTTATCAGTAACCGGAAGAAGCATTCTCTTACATGCTGACCACACCACTCACGTAGCGTGCACTCACGTTGCAAAATAAATGTACACATACATGTTATTCAATCATTGCACCCACACTGCTCGCGATCGCCAATGTGTGTCTGCATTGCCAAACACTAAAATATAAGTGGCGCTGAACCCCGTGCAAGTCCTGCCTCTCCCATCTCCTCATTGGTTTATAGAAGCAGATACCCACATGCCATCTCCTCATTGGTTATACCCACGTAGGTGATTGAAAGATGAACTGAGGTCGGTCGGTCATGGTAATACACCTTATTATGAAAGTTAGATGCCAATCGCCATATAAAGTCCAAAGAAGAAACAGCCTGGAAGGAGGAGAGATTACTAGAAATGATTCGGTAGACCGTTTAATGTGTGGATTAATTGTTGGAGTAGAGGACCTTGTGCATTTCAGGTAAAATAACAACTCAACGTTTATATCCCAGGACAAATTAGCTAGCAACAGCAAGCTAGCTAAATAGGACACATTAGCTAGCAAATGCAAGCTAGCTAGCTAAATTGCCATGAATGTTTAATTATTTTTGACCTGTCCCCAAATTAATATATTTGGTTCGGAGTTTGTTTGGATATTTCAACCTGCGTGTCGTGAGGGTGACAAAATCAATTTGCGCACGATGTGGTATGGGTATGGTGTCACAAAATAACTTGTGTGTGAAACATTGTTGCATTTAAAGTGGAACTGACAGCATTTTAGTAACTTGACATCTTATTAAAATCTGTTCATATACACCCCCAGGAAGAACAAGCACCCACTTATGGTCATTTTCACATTTTCATACATTCATAGAATGTTTGGGAATTACGTATACTAAGGCATTTGTAAAAATTCTGTAGCAATATAGAATGGGAAAGTGGCCATGCGTTTGGACAATTAATAGACAACACAATAAATAAAACCGAAATAAAACATCTGTCTTGTCCAGGACCGGAGTCTACACAGGCCGGTGCGCTATAGCCAATCAGAGTTACAGTAGACCATGATACAAACAAGCCATTTGCCACACGGGCCAGCCATCATTCACTTTGAACTGGACTGTGTGTTTACAGGCAGCAGCAACAGCGCGACTTTAGATCATTAGAACGCATTCGCCAAAAGCCACAAAATACACCTGAATGGATTTCTGAAAATATGTCATTCGGTCATAATGTAGCAAAACTTGAAATTGTGATTTTTACATTGGATAAAAGTACACTGAGGTTGAGGAACAATGGGAAAGTCCTTCTGCTTTGAAAGTTGATAGACTTGAATCCCCACTTGAGAAAATGGCTCTTTAATGTTTTAATACACCTACTGGAGAGCTCTTCTTTGTCTACGCCCATTCAGCATCGTTCACACTCTCTTAAGCCTTAGCCCCACCCATCTCTTTAAGATTTTCACATGTGTGACCATGTGGTAAACACACGCTATATCAAATAACATTTGATTTTAAATTATTAAAGTGTATTTGTCACATGCACAGGATACATAAGGTGTAAACTGATATCAAAAAGAGAAAGTGTCCAGATACAAATATTTTATAATTATTAGATGATGCTTACCTGAAACATTTGTCTAAATTGATGGGCCATGTGAAAGAAATGCTGTAAGCAGCCTCCAGCCACATCTAGCTAAGTGGATGGGCCAGTATTGTCTAGACATGTTGATGAAATACAATAGATGGCCGTAATCACCCCCAGACACACCTGGCTAACTTGATGGCTCATGTAATAATCTGGCCAAAGTGGAGTATTTTGTTTAGACATGTCGCTAGCTAGCTAAACAATGATCCCAACTCATACTACTACAAATACAAACATTGTCATAGCTGTAGTGTGAATCTGCAGGTACAGTGGCTTGTGAAAGTATTCACCCCCCTTGGCATTTTTCCTATTTTGTTGCCTTACAACCTGGAAATTAAATAGATTTGATTTACACAACATGCCGACCACTTTGAAGATGCAAAATATTTTTTTATTGTGAAAAATACAAGAAATAAGACTGAAAAACTGCAAATGAGTGGATGGGTTCTGCTGGTGTATAGCAATCTTTAAGTCATACCACCGATTCTCAATTGGATTGAGGTCTGGGCTTTGACTAGGCCATTCCAAGACATTTAAATGTTTCCCCTTAAACCACTCAAGTGTTGCTTTAGCAGTATGCTTATTGTCATTGTCCTGCTGGAAGGTGAAACTCCATCCCAGTCTCAAATCTCTGGATGACTGAAACAGGTTTCCCTCAAGAATTTCCTTGTATTTAGCGCCATCCATCATTCCTTCTATTCTGACTAGTTTCCCAGTCCCTGCCGATGAAAAACATCCCAACAGCATGGTGGGGTGGTGTTCTCGGGTTGATGAGAGGTGTTGGGTTTGCGCCAGACATAGCGTTTTCCTTGATGGCCAAAAAACTCAATTTTAGTCTCATCTGACCAGAGTACCTTCTTCCATATGTTTGGGGAGTCTCCCACATGCCTTTTGGCGAACACCAAACGTGTTTGCTTATTTTTTTCTTTAATGGCTTTTTTTTCTGGCCACTCTTCTGTAAAGCCCAGCTCTCTGGAGTGTACAGCTTAAAGTGGTCCTACAGACAGATCTCCACTGTGGAGCTTTGTAGCTCCTTCAGGGTTATATTTGGTCTCTTTGTTGCCTCTCTGATTAATGCCCTCCTTGCCTGGTCTGTGAATTTTGGTGGGCGGCCCTCTCTTGGCAGGTTTATTGTCGTGTCATTTTCTTTCCATTTTTTAATAATGGATTTAATGGTGCTCCGTGGGATGTTCAAAGTTTCAGATATTTTTTTATAACCCAACCCTGATCTGTACTTCTCCACAACTTTGTCCCTGACCTGTTTGGAGAGCTCCTTGGTCTTCGTGCTGCTTGCTTGGTGGTGCCCCTTGCTTAGTGGTGTTGCAGACTCTAGTGCCTTTCAGAACAGGTGTATATATACTGAGATCATGTGACAGATCATGTGGCACTTAGATTGCACACAGGTGGACTGTATTTAACTAATTATGTGACTTATGAAGGTAATTAGTTGCACCAGATCTTATTTAGGGGCTTCATAGCAAAGGGGTTGAATACATATGCACGCACCACTTTTTTTTTAAAGAAGCATTTTTTGAAACAAGTAATTTTTTTACATTTCACTTCACCACTTGACATCCTCCTAGCAGCTAGCTAGCTATCTTGCTAACGTTAGACTCTGTGTTTTTAGCTTGCTACATAAATAGATGCGCTAGCCTATTAGCCACGTTATGACTGACTTGTGATCATTGCCCTTGCTAGTTTGATTGTATTGACATTGCCAGCCTTAGTTACATTCGTCCATCTTTTCCAGAATATTGAGTCATTGAAACTGAAACAGTGGATCCCGAATGGAGGCAGCAAACAATATAGCAGGCCAACTGTGATTTACAACATGATAGCAATATTTTTTTGGCTACCAAGAAAGGTATTGGTGATTTATATTAATCATGCATTAAACTGCAACCATATATTATGCCAACAATGCCTTAGTGTATTTCATGAAACTGTTTTGTAGCATAAACTGGGAATTTGATATATTTTACTGATATTATGATTGTCTGTTTGTTTCATATCTGCAAAGTAGTTAAAACGCTGTCATTTCCACTTTATGTCACCAGTTACATTGTGTGCTAAACATGAAATGTTGTTTGCAATGGAAAGTAATAGTTGTACATTTTGATTGGGAAATGCTTAGTGGTTGTGTTTTTTGTATTCTTGTGATTGGGACCTACTGGCTTATTATGTCTGAGTTCATGGACTGCTTATCCTTTAACATCATGATGTGTGTGACTGCTGTCTTTCCATTGGCCCTGTGTAGTGGTGCCTGGAGAAGTTGGTATGCTCTAATTTTGCCCAAAATGTCCCTAATGCCCTGCCCAGCGAAGGAAAAATGTGTGAAAAATCCTATGTTTTCCTATGTTTTTATTTTTCCTATAGATTTTTGCAGATATTCACATTCAAAATATTTTGTATGAAAAAATACTAAAATGTGATGGTCTGTCCACAACAATGCTTAAACCACAACAATCTGATTGGGTGGGCCTGTCAGGGCCTGGCTCCCCAGTGGGTTTGCCCTCTGTCCACCCAGGCCCATCCGTGTCTACTCCCCTGATGCAAACAGCACATGATGACAATTGCGCATCACAAATAGCCTACTAACCAACACTTCGGCCAAAAACAATTCAATACCTGGTTTGCCTTGTTGCCTTGTTGCCTTAGTTAGAATTTACTGGTACATATCATAAGTTGAAACGTCTTTCCTACCCTACTGGCTACCGATGTCATTCTTCTGTGAGCTGCTCCATACCAAAACCAGTTCAGAGCTGCACGTTCTTGCTACCGGCAGATGATATTCTGCTGAAACTAGGCTGTGTGGCACACATGTGAATATATTTCAAGTGCTTTGCGATTGTGTAGGCTACTTTGTGCTTGACTTCTTTACTGTACTACATAAGTCGCATACGTCCACTACATTACTTTGATACGCATCAGTAGGGATTAAGAAGTGAGTATAAGCAATGCCCACTGAAAAAAAAAGTGAGTATACAGTTTACCTGCGTATACCCTCCACTACACCATTGGCCCTTTTGTGTTTTACAAAAAGTGTACTCTCCTTCATGAGTGGGCTGGAATTACAGTTTATGTCCTTTCAGAATCACAAACCTGTCACTCACTAAAGGCCTATAGGTTCACCACTGTACCAACCTGTCACACACTGAAGGCCTATAGGTTTGCCACTGCGCAAATATGTCTATAATAGATATAAAGGCTGGTAAGTTTCAAGAAAGAAGTATTTATATTTGGCCTGGCGAAGCAGTTTTATGCGCTGACTGAATGGAAGCTGATAATGAGTTTTTTACTCCGCTGGTCTTTGCTGGTCTCGGGAAGAAAATGATGAGTCCTCATTGTCTGAGACAAGAACGAGTACAAATGTATCCAACACCGAGACAAAACCAAGATATTAAATACCGCATCAGACTATTCTCAATTTAATCTTGTCTTTACTAATATGTACAATTAGTTTATATTTGAATGGCCGATTATGAAATGGGCAGGAACAGGGGCAGGGGGGAAAAGACGTCATCTGTATGCACTCAAATAGCGAATGGAGGCAGTGAGCTTTCCCACTGGTCTGTTTTGTGGGCTACTTCAGGTTAATAGTAGAGCAGGTGCTTAATATGAGCAGCTGAGAAATAAATAAGAACACTTAGGGTACTAGGGGGTAACTAGCCCCCCCCCAAGAACAATATCTAATTCCTGACACATAAAAAGCAATGTTTTCTGAGAAAAAATGTGTATGTGGATGAAAGTCATGCTTAGGCGAATAAACTATATGTCACGCCGTTCGTAATAATAAATGTCGGACCAAGGCGCAGCGTACTTTGAGTTCCACATACTTTTAATGAATAAAGGGAAACTTAAGCAAATACAGAATGAACGAACCGTGACAACAATGCAGTGCTAACAGGCAACTAAACATAAGCAATATCCCATAACCCACAGGTGGAAAAAATGCTCCTTAAGTATGATCCCCAATTAGAGACAACGATAACCAGCTGCCTCTAATTGGGAATCATACAAATCACCAACATAGAAAATAAACCTAGAACCCCACATAGAAAATATAAACTAGAACAACCCCCCAGTCACGCCCTGACCTACTCTACCATAGAAAATAAAAGTTTTCTATGGTCAGGACGTGACACTATAAAGGGAAATAAATGACTGCAGTGTACACTTTAGTTATTTCATGAAATGTTATTTTTTTAGAAAAGGGGAGTTTTTCAGTTTTTTTTAAACTGCCCCCAGAGGTGCAAGTTACCCCAGTAGAAGATTATGCCATGGAGTTTCACACAAGTGTGTTAAAAATCCATTTAATCAGTTTCATTTGGAAATTCTTTAGTAATTAATACTTAAAAGCTAAGTATAGTTGTCTTATTTTAATTAAATAAAACATGGGGGGGGAATGGTGTTGCACGTGTCACTAATATCTGCACTATGAGGAGATTTGATGTGAAGTCCCTCTTAACTGCATATTAATTTTATGTGTTCTTTCTTTGTTGTTTTTTTCCCCATACAATCCATTATGTACAACTACACTAAATATGATTTGGATAGGTTTTCAATAGTATAACATTTCATAACAACAACTTAACTAATTAATTCAGTGTAACATCGATGTGGAAACTCTCATATGCTCTGCTCTTGCACGATTTTGCATCAAATCAAATTGTATTCGTCACATGTGCCGAATACCAAAGTGAAACGCTTACTTACAAGCCCTTAACCAACAAGGCAGTTTTAAGAAAATAGAATTAAGAAAACAAGCCCTTAACCAACAAGGCAGTTTTAAGAAAATAGAATTAAGAAAGTATTTACTAAATAATCGAAAGTTTAAAAAAATATTATTAAAAAAGTAACACAATAAAATAACAATAATGAGGCTATATACAGGGGGTACCGGTACCGAGTCAATGTTCGAGGGTACAAGTTAGTTGAGGTAATTTGTAGGCAGGGAAGTGCTTCATTTGTAAATTGGGAGGTGCCGGAACAAAAAGTGAGCCCGAAAGAGGGTGGTGACCTGGGAGGCTGAGTTACTGGAATGCATGAAAGGAAAAATCACTTTTATAATAAAGCATTGCATGTATTATCATCGCTTTTGCGTACTGGTGTAGAGCAGTAGACTAGAGAGAGGCGCTTTCAGGAGTTGGGGACTGTTTTGTGCGGCCTTTATAAACACAAATTGGCCTTTATAAATGCATTTCAAACAATTCTAAAAGATTTCAGATGACTGGAGACTTTAGCAGAATATTTTTTAATACCTCACAAATGATCTAAATGACAGCCTTTACTTTGACACGGACAAACTGAGAATCTGAGATCAATGAAAATGACCTTGTCTTGAATCCATCAATAGCCCAGGCCGAAGTATGTGGAGACACACATATTGTACAATATGAGGAGGACATTTTTGTTCTACAAAAGCTTTCGTTTCACTGACTCACTCAGTGATGCCCACCTCAATCACCGGCAATAACCGATGTGCTCGGGCCGAAAGCTTACCTCTCTTTTGTTTTACTTTGTAGGTCTCAGTAGGTCTATTTGGAAGTTGATAACTTCGTAGCCTACAGACAGATTAGTCTTCTCTTTTCAGCAGGATCTGAGTTTTTCCTGCGATTGTATTTGAAATATTGCAAAAGGCCTGTTTTGTCTGACAGCGGTAATTCTATAACTTTGGCAAATGTATTTAAATGTGTCAGGGGTTCTGTGATACCTCCAGCACCCTTCATGTGGCTATGATTCTATAAGGAAATAAATGATTACGTGCAGGGCTGGAGAGATGCTCATGTCTAGCAGAGCAGGGAGAGAGATCATAGATCATATGCTTTTGTTATCGTTTTTACATTACAAACAGTGAAAATAATGTTTAATGTCAAGAGAGCTACCGGATCCTGGCAAATGGGTTCTGGAACAAAACAGTTCAAAACTGAGCACTGAGGTTAGGGGTAAAGTGTCTATGCGTAGATAATAAACAGCGAGTAGCAGCAGTGTAAAAACAAAGGGAGTGGGGGGGGTCAATGCAAAAAAGTCTGAGTGGCCATTTGATTCATTGTTCAGCAGTCTTATGGCTTGCGGGTAGAAGCTGTTAAGGAGCCTTTTGGACCTAGACTTGGCACTCCGGTACCACTTGCTGTGCGGTAGCAGAGAGAACAGTCTATGACTTGGGAGACTGGAGTCTTTGACAATTTTTGGGGCCTTCCTCTGACACCACCTAGTATATAGGTCCTGGATGTCAGGAAGCTTGGCCCCAGTGATGTACTGGGCTGTACGCACTACCCTCTGTGGCACCTTACGGTCGGATGCCGAGCAGTTGCCATACCAGGCGGGGATGTAACCGGTCAGGATGCTCTCGATGGTGCAGCTGTAGAACTTTTTGAGGATCTGGGAACTCATGCCAAATCTTTTCAGGCTCCTGAGTGGGAAAAGGCGTTGTCGTGCCCTCTTCACAACATTCTTGGTGTGTTTGGACCAACTTGAAACTCTCGACCTGCTCTAGTACAGCCCTGTCGATGTAAATGGGGGCATGTTCGGCCCTCCTTTTCCTGTAGTCTACAATCATCTCCTTTGTCTTGCTCACGTTGAGGGAGAGGTTGTTGTCCTGGCACCACACTGCCAGGTCTCATCATTGTTGGTGATCAGGCCTACCACTGTTGAGTTGTCAGCAAACTTAATGATGGCGTTGGAGTCGTGAGTGAACAGGAAGTACATGAGGGGACTAAGCACACACCCCTGAGGGGCGCCCGTGTTGAGGATCAGCGTGGCAGATGTGTTGTTTAGTCCCAGCGTCCTTAGCTTAGTGATGAGTTTTGAGGGCACTATGGTGTTGAACGCTGAGCAGTAGTCAATGAACCGCGTTCTCACATACAGTTGAAGTCGGAAGTTTACATACACCTAGGTTGGAGTCATTATAACTCGTTTTTCAACCACTCCACAAATGTCTTGTTAACAAACTATAGTTTTGGCAAGTCGGTTAGGACATCTACTTTGTGCATGACACAAGTCATTTTTCCAACAATTGTTTACAGACAGATTATTTCACGTATAATTCACTGTATCACAATACCAGTGGGACAGAAGTTTACATACGCTAAGTTGACTGTGCCTTTAAACAGCTTGGAAAATTCCAGAAGCTTCTGATAGGCTAATTGACATCATTTGAGTCAATTGGAGGTGTACCTGTGGATGTATTTCAACGCCTACCTTCAAACTCAGTGCCTCTTTGCTTGACATCATCATGGGAAAATCAAAAGAGATCAGCCAAGACCTCAGAAACAAAATTGTAGACCTCCACAAGTCTGGTTCATCCTTGGGAAGAATTTCCAAATGCCTGAAGGTACCACATTCATCTGTACAAACAATAGTACGCAAGTATAAACACCATGGGACCACTCAGCTGTCATACTGCTCAGGAAGGAGACGTGTTCTGTCTCCTAGAGATGAACGTACTTTGGTGCGAGAAGTGCAAATCAATCCCAGAACAACAACAAGGACCTTGTGAAGATGCTGAAGGAAACAGGTACAAAAGTATCTATATCCACAGTAAAGCGAGTCCTATATCGACATAACCTGAAAGGCCGCTCAGCAAGGATGAAGCCACTGCTCCCAAACCACCATAAAAAAAGCCAGACAACGATTTGCAACTGCACATGGGGACAAAGATCGTACTTTTTGGAGAAATGTCCTCTGGTCTGATGAAACAAAATTAGAACAGTTTGGCCATAATGACCATCGTTATGTTTGGAGGAAAAAGGGGGAGGCTTCCAAACCAAATAACACCATCAGAGCTGGTATAGTATGATTCAATCTTAGTCCTGTATTGACACTTTGCCTGTTTGATGGTTCGTTTGAGGGCATAGCGGGATTTCTTATAAGTGACTGGATTAGTGTCCCGCTCTTTGAAAGCAGCAGCTCTAGCCTTTAACTCAGTGCGCATGTTCCCTGTAATCCATGGTTTCTGGTTGGGATATGTACTTACTGTCACTGTGGGGACGACGTCGTCGATGCACGTATTGATGAAGCCGGTGACTGCGGTGGTAGACTCCTCAATGCCATTGGATGAATCCCGGAACATATTCCAGTCTGTGTTTTAGCAAATAGTCCTGTAGTGTAGCATCCTCGTCATCTCACCACTTTCGTATTGAGCGAGTCACTGGTACTTCCTGCTTTAGTTTTTGCTTGTAATCAGGAATCAGGATGACAGAATTATGGTCAGATTTTCCAAATGGAGAGCGAGGGAGAGCTTTGTATGTGTGTGGAGTAAAGGTGGTCTTTTTTCCCCTCTGGTTGCACATCTGAATTGCTGGTAGAAGTGATGTAAAACTGATTTAAGTTTGCCTGCATTAAAGTCCCCGGCCACTAGGAGCGCCACTTCTGGATGAGCATTTTCTTGTTTGCTTATGGCCTTATACAGCTCGTTGAGTGCGGTCTTAGTGATTGCACGTTGGCCAATAGAACGGATGGTAGAGGCGGGTTAGCCACTCGCCAACAAATTCTCACAAGGATCCCTGATCTCTGCCCCCTGTGTTTCCTTATTTTCTTCATGCGAATGATGGGGATTTGGGCCTTGTCTGGGAGCAACCTTATATCCTTCACGTCAGACTCATTAAAGAAAAAATCTTTGTCCAGTTCGAGGTGAGTAATCGTTGTTCTGATATCCAGAAGCTATTTTCGGTCATAAGAGACGGCAGCATCAACATTATGTACAAAATAAGTTATAAACAATGCAAAAAAACACACATTATAGCACAATTGGTTAGGATCCCGAAAAATGGTAGCCATCTCCTCCAGCGCCATTCTTTCTCAACATAGGTCACAAATAAAGCTATCCAATGTCAAATTGGAGCACAACTCATGAGCCCACCTCCTGCACTGCTCGCACCTAATTCAGTCCCCACCTGTCACTGAAAGCAGGGGGAAAGTTGCCAATTGAAAAGCAGCTCTCTCTTAAAAACGTAACTAGCCATCCAGCAATATGATATAAAATGCTGTGTTAAATAGCTCAAAAGCTATAAAGTAACATTAACTGTAAAGCTATCAGTCAGCAGTGGAAACATTTACAACTGCAATTAAGTCACGTTATATTTTTTATGTATTTTACCTCAGACAATCTGGTAGTAAGGTTGCTAGCTAGCACTCATAGCAGCTTATGCTAACTAGCTAGCTGGCTAGCATTTACTGATAGTGAAGTTGCTAACTAGCAAATTAGCATAAACTACCACTATTCATTGTCTAAATCAAATCAAATCAAATCAAGTTTATTTTATATAGCCCTTCGTACATCAGCTAATATCTCGAAGTGCTGTACAGACACCCAGCCTAAAACCCCAAACAGCAAGCAATGCAGGTGTAGAAGCACGGTGGCTAGGAAAAACTCCCTAGAAAGGCCAAAACCTAGGAAGAAACCTAGAGAGGAACCAGGCTATGAGGGGTGGCCAGTCCTCTTCTGGCTGTGCTGGGTGGAGATTATAACAGAACTATGACAGGTAGAAACACATTCATAACCATAAAGGGGTAACTAGCCCCCAGGGGCCAGGGAGGTGAGTTGCCTCCAACACGCTCATCCAACATATTACTGCTTTACTCAAAAATGATCTACATTTTTCTCTAAACATGTGGATTATTTATTTTAAGGCTTTCCTACTTGTATATTTAAAAAACTCTTCTAGATCTAACTTCATTGAAATATATCTACAACTTTCTCAAAATGTCCAAAAAATGTAATACTTCAAAAGTTGTGGTAAATGTATCTCCAAAAGTAGTGGTGACACAGGACATTTGTTGTTGAGCAAGTGCAGTGGCAGCCAGGGAAAGTATTGGGGAAATAATTTGGTGACATCTTGTGGTCTTTATGTGAATTACAGGGGGTGGCAGTTACCCCAGGGGGCTAGTTACCTCCCAGGACCCTACTTCACTTCAAGCATCAACCACTGTTTGAGGAGCATGCTCTTGCTGCCCAACAAGTGATATTCCGCCCAAACTGTATGGCATGGGCTCTCAAACCTTGTTCCTGCAACTACCCAGTGCTTCATTTGGGAAACCAAGTGAAATCTGTTCAGGAACATCGATAGTAACATGTTTTCGCAACGCAACATATTTCACTAAACTGTTGACAGCCTTTCTGCGCGCTCGAGAAAGGCATAAAGGAGAGAGAGGAGGAGATGGAAACGCATGGTGGTGAGATATTCTGTAGAGCTAAACGTAATGTGTCACCCTGTAATTATGAAAATATAAAAATTACTGGGCTCATAAGCCTATGAAAATATTACTAGGCTATACAAAATCAAATACAAATTTCCTAGGTGGCAAAGGTCTGGATGGATGATGTAATTTATCGGCGTAGTAACAAACCCCCACCTCGCAACCCATGCGACCCCAAACTGTTCACACCCCTCTTGTTGGCGGAGAGAAAATGTTGCAGCTATTTTTTTTTGTTTTGTAACCTTTATTTAACTAGGCAAGTCAGTTAAGAACAAAGTCTTTTTTACAATGAAGGCCTATCCCAGACAACACCGCGCCAATTGTGCACCACCCTATGGGACTCCCAATCACAGCTGGATTTGAACCAGAGACTGTAGTGACACCTCTTGTACTGAAATGCAGTGACTTAGACTGCTCCGCCACTCGGGAGTCCAGGTGTTTTAAAGCTAATTTCCTGCAATTCTATGCATTCTTCCATGTCTTATGTGTGTTTATATGATACCAGGGGTCGAAGCCCGACCTGCGGTCCGTATTGATCCTGTTCTGTGTCCGGATTCAGTCCGCGGTACGCCAGTTGAGTATGGAGGGCCTCGGCTATATGTTCTCTCCCAGGCTCATGGATATCATTTTTGGAGCATAAGGTAATCAGTCCATCCAGTATGCATAATAATACAGTACACACTCAAAGGCGATTACTAAAATTTGTTTAATTTTGGAGTATAGGCTAAAGCAATTATGTACCAAAGACATTAAATCAGTTTCGTTTGATGTTTTTCTGCCATGCATAATATGCGGTAGACTGTGTATTGTATAAAAGCACAATCATCATTTTAATTCCGTTTTTTTTGGGGGGGGGGCTTGGGCTCATAAGCCTATGCATATGCATAAGCTCTAATATGTATATGGGTGTTTTGAATGAATCATCCCCTTAGAAAGCGCTGTCCATTTCGTTGTGTTAGGCTTTGAAACAACATCCACAACAACCATGTTATACACTGTTTCAACCTGCTGTTGAACTTATTTCTTCCAACTGATCATAACAGTGAGGTGAGTTTTTAAAGTATGATAGGCCTACTGTTTTAGTGTTTGATGTGATTTTCAATTGCATTTGCATTGATGTCAGAGTGGTTAGGGACAATAGAGCCTGAGTATCAGGCCATTAGGACCTGATGGAGGGGACAATAGACCTGAGTATCAGGCCATTAGGACCTGATGGAAAGGACAATAGAGCCTGAGTATCAGGCCATTAGGACCTGATGGAGGGACAATAGAGCGCTGAGTATCAGGCCATTAGGACCTGATGGAGGGACAATAGAGCCTGAGTATCAGGCCATTAGGACCTGATGGAGGGACAATAGAGCCTGAGTATCAGGCCATTAGGACCTGATGGAGGGACAATAGAGCCTGAGTATCAGGCCATTAGGACCTGATGGAGGGCAATAGAGCCTGAGTACAGGCCATTAGGACCTGATGGAGGGACAATAGAGCCTGAGTATCAGGCCATTAGGACCTGATGGAGGACAATAGAGCCTGAGTATCAGGCCATTAGGACCTGATGGAGGGACAATAGAGCCTGAGTTCAAGCCATTAGGACCTGATGGAGGGAAATAGAGCCTGAGTATCAGGCCATTAGGACCTGATGAGGGACAATAGAGCCTGAGTATCAGGCCATTAGGACCTGATGGAGGACAATTAGCCTGAGTTCAGGCCATTAGGACCTGATGGAGGAAATAGAGGCCTGAGTATCAGGCATTAGGACCTGATGAGGGGACAATAGAGCCTGAGTATCAGGCCATTAGGACCTGATGGAGGGACAATTAGGCCTGAGTACCAGGGGGACCATTAGGACCTGATGGAGGGACAATAGAGCCTGAGTACCAGGCCATTAGGACCTGATGGAGGGACAATAGAGCCCTGAGTATCAGGCCATTAGGACCTGATGGAGGGACAATAGAGCCTGAGTATCATGCCATTAGGACCTGATGGAGGGACAATAGAGCCTGAGTACCAGGCCATTAGGACTTGATGGTAGTTAGCAAGTTGGGTACTACCAAAGCATGTCCAGAGTGTATAAAAGGAGATTACCGTGACCGTCAAGTGGAATTTGACTGCAGTCATGACTCATCACTGCCGGTGTGTCGGTAATAAGGGCACCGCAACATCCCTAGTAGCAGCATGTTATGGGCATGCTTTTCATTGGCAGGAACTGTGAAACTGGTCAAGATTGAGGGCAAGATTGATGGAGCTAAATAAAGGGACATTTTAGAGGAAAACCTATTTCAGTCGGCAAGAGACCTGGGAGTGGTGCGGAGGTTCACCTTGCAGCAGGACAATGACCCTAAACACACAGCCAGAGCTACACTGGAGTGGTTTAAAAACAAGAATCGAAATGTCTTAGAATAGCCCAGTCAAAGCCCAGACCTCAATCTGATTGAGAATCTGTGGCAAAACTTGAAAATTGCTGTTCACCATTGGTCCCCAACCAACTTAACCTAGCTTGAGCAATTTTGCCAAAAAGAATGGGCAAAAATTACAGGATCCAGATGTGCAAAGCTGGTAGAGACTTAACCAAAAAGACTCACAGCTGTAATTGCCGCCAAAAGATGCTTCTATCAAGTATTGACTCAGGGGGGTGAATTTTTGGGGACGATTTTTGTTTTTGTTTAATTAACTTTTGTGTCACCCCAAAATACATTTTAATTCCAGGTTGTAACACAACAAAATGTGAAAAAGTCCAAGGGGTGTGAATACTTATGCAAGGCACTGCATGTGAGAATGCTCTTCATTGACTACAGCTCAGTGTTCAACAACATAGTGCCCTCAAAGCTTGTCACCAAGCTCAGGATCCTGGGACTGAACACCTCCCTCTGCAAGTGGATCCTGGACCTCCTGATGGGACGACCCCAGGTGGTGAGAGTAGGCAACCACACCAACACCCTCAATCACGGGGGCCACCAGGGGTGTATGCTTAGCTCCCTCCTGTAGTCCCTGTTCACCCACGACTGTGTGGCCACACACGACTCCAACTCCATTATTAAGTTTGCTTATGACACAACGGTGGTAAGCCTGATCACCAACGGCGATCAGACAGCCTACAGTTAGGAGGTCAGAGAAATGGCAGTGTGGTGTCAGGACAACAACCTCTCCTTCAATGTCAGCAGGAGCTGATCGTGGACTACAGGGAACAGGGGGGTGGGTGCACACCCCCATCCACATCGACGGCCCACTGCTGAGAAGGTCAAGAGCTTGAAGTGTCCACGTCACTGAGGACTTAACATGGTCCTCTCCCACCAGAACAGCATGAAGAAGGCACGACAGCGCCGCTTCTGCCTCAGAACAGAGTGAAGAAGGCACAGCGTGAAGAAGGCACGGCAACGCCGCTTCACTGAGCTCTTCAGTAAGGCCATTCTACTACCAATGTTTGTCTGTGGAGATTGCATGGCGGTGTACTCAATTGTATACACCTGTCAGCAACTGAAATAGCCAAATCCACTAATTTAAAGTGGTGTCCACATACTTTTGTAGATATAGTGTACTTGCATTCACGTGTTTCTATTTTTTTTTCTATTATAATCTATATTATTATTATCACTGCATTGTTGGAAAGAAAGGAGAAAGGGGAAAGGGGGATAGCTAGTCAGTTGTACAACTGTATGCATTCAACTGAAATGTGTTGTCGTGTCTTTGCTATCATTAAATTGAAGACTTATAGTTTATATCAAAGATTCCTGTAATTAGGGATTACGCGATCAACTGATTAATAACGTAACCAATTAACTATGAATTTTGGGGGCACCAGGGAAAGTAGTCAGATTACAAAGTTATAATTTCCCAATATAACCTTTCAGATATTTTCATATCTGATCAATAGTCTTCTGATTAATGATTTATTTATTTTACCTCACGTTAGTCTCATTCCAAACGTCGTAAATTGTTGGTTATCTGCACGAACCCAGTCTTCACTATGAGTCATCCATACATCAATTGTCTTAAATCATTTATTTATTACTAACTAAGTAATTCACAGAAATGCATAAACAAACAAACAAACTTAAAATGGTTACATGAAATGATGGGAGAAATATGCCCTAGTGGGCTGAACCGGCATGGCGGCTTGTTAGACAAAGGAAAAATTGGGGGTCGACTAGTTCATAACTATAACAATTGACATGCTAATCCTTTACACATGAACGCTCACTCATTCGGGAACAATTGCAATCAATATATATATATTTACGCTCAGTGTGTCGTCTTGATCGCTGGAGAAAAGTTAGTTTCTGTTGGAGTTTCTTCTTTCTCTGTCTTGGTTATTGTGGATAGTTCAGAGTGACATTCGTTATAGAATGGATGTTTCGGCGGTTGTCGTTCTTCGAGTTCAATGATACCGAATTCCTAGCTGCAGACTAGTAGTCAATATCAAAGACTTGTTCTTATTCGTCTAAGAGTTTAACCACGTGGTATGGTTAACAGATTCAGCAATGGTACTCAACCTTCGTTCTCCTCCTAATGGAGAAAAAACATGGTCTCCTGATAATTTCTCAGAGTTGGGTTTTTATTCGGATTGCAGAGAGGGGCTGTCCCAGGATGTCTGACCCAACTGGCTCAGGGGAGGGTCCTCGGATTTAGTTCAAATCAAAAGGGATTTGTATTTTTCTTCATTAAACAGTCCAAAATCATATTACACAATTATACAAACAGTATCATACTCACTCATTCCTTTTATACAACAATCAGATGTAAACCTCATATCTGAGGTTATTATATAAACAGCGGTATGGTAATGTAGCCACACAGTCTCCCATGAGTTGCCCACGTGGTGACAAACGGACATGTTAATAGCTGGAATCTTCACCGATCTTTTATACTTTTTCCGGAACATGAAATCTGTTCGTACCTCAAGTTCTGTGAGGTGGAAGAAACCCCTTTGTCCTGAAAGTTTACCCTCTCTCTAATACTGTTTGGCCATGAGGAGATTCTCAGGAATTTACGACGTCTCTCTGTGACCACAGCATGGGTTGAATGAGGAAAGGGGGAGGCAGGGAGTGGCAGGGAGAGGGGGATGGGCTTTATGTACCTAAACAGGCAACGTCATGACAGTGTCTTCCGCATTTAACCCAACCCCTCTGAATCAGAGAGGTGCGGGGGCCTGCCTTAATCGACATCCATGTCTTCGGCGCCCGGGGAACAGTGGGTTAACTGCCTTGCTCAAGGCCAGAACGACGGGCTCTCAAGGTAAGAATTTCACTGTCCTGTTTTACACCTGTTATATCATCTGCACATGGCTAATAAACTTTGAAACTTGAGATTCACCTGGTATCGTCACATCCTGCCCATGTTGTCGGTGTCCTGACCCCTCGTGTCAGGAAGTGAAGTCGCAGCTGTGTAGGGGGCAAACACTGTCACAACACCAGATAATACAGAGGGAGAGAGATAGAGAGATGGGGGGGGGGGGGCGCTGATTCACTGTCAGAGGGCCACCGGCTGCTGCGTCCGAAGTACCTTCACCTATGGCTGTGCCCCAAATGACACCCTATTCCCAATCGGCCCTGGTCAAAAGTAGTGCACTATATAGGGAATAGGCTGCCATTTTGGACGAAACCCATTAGTCTCAAGTATCATTTTTTAATCCGAGTGGCACAGCGGTCTAAGGCACTGCATCTCAGTGCTAGAGGCATCACAACAGACCCTGGTTCAATTCCAGGCTGTATCAGAACCGGCTGTGACTGGGAGTCCCATAGGGTGGCGCACAATTGGCACAGCGTCGTCTGGTTTAGGGTGTGGCTGGGGTAGGCGGTCATTGTAAATAATAATTTGTTCTTAACTGACTTGCCTAGTTACATTTTTTTTTTAAATCATGCTTTAGCATGTTTCCACTACCTGTGCTGGTAAACGAAGAGAACAGCTCAACAGTACCAAGTGTATGGTGTGGTGCCGGATCCACTGGTGTGAGCCTATTTGAAAGGTCGTGGCTGTGTTGGTGAGAGCTGAGCGAGGGAGAGAGGATGAACATTTGAATCACTTCATAGATGAGACAGGCCTGTTAATGTCGATGAATAGGTGGCCCCACTGGAGTTGTGACTCAAGCCACTGTGTCTGGGCGAGGCACCTCACTCCCTGCACGTCGACCGACTGTTTTGATTAAGTTGCCGTCTGTGTGCCAGGGTACTGTCATTCTTTTGGAGAGAGGGAGCCCTAAGAATTGTCTCAGACATGAAAGAGTGATACTGGGGAGAGAGGGAAAGAGGGAGAGAAGGAGAAGATGCTACGCCTCTGGCCCATTCAACTGACTCATGGCTTTAACAAGGCTAAGTCATACTACCAAAAGTTCTTAACAAACGATAGGGGGCTCTGTATTTCTTTCCTCGCGTTGATTTGTTTTGCTCAGCACAAGTCGAATATTATGCAATTAACTCTGCAGCGGAGAGGCGATGACAAATGGCGTTTGAGGCTAAGAAACTCCCTTTGAGGAACTAGCAGCAATGCAATTTCATGCGGCTTGTGCCAAATAGTGTGTGTTCAGAGTCGACAACGTTGTAATTATGTCACTTTTGCAACGTCTCAGTTGTTTAAGTAATAAAAAAACATCACGGGTTTATGCAGCGGTTAAACCCTACTTCCTTTGTCAAATCAATAACCAAATCCTCTTAGGTAAAACTCATTGTTGCTCTGCTGTTTGGCTCAGATTATGTGCTCCTGTTCTTTGTTGGGTATTAGAGAGACGATTCAGATCCCTCCCCCACTGTTTAGTGAGATTAATTTTACCTACGTGTTAGCTGAAAAGATCAAAGAAACAACGTAGCGTAAATGCTAAATACATTTCAAGCGTGGCTTTGTGATTAGATGGTGGTGTTAACCTTTTATTCCGATATACATAGATTCAAATCGAGGGGAAGATCATTCCTCGATCAGGGGGTCCGGGGATTGGGAAGAGGAATTTTGAGGTTAGATGATTGTGCAGTTGGATGTAGAGTAGCTATTTTGAAATTCAGCAGGCTTTGACACACCGGGCTATTGTCCCAATGTTGTCCCTGAAAATAACAGATAAAGACTTTTCCCACCCATCTTCACAATCACAAATGTTCATATCCTCACACACGCACCTGTTTCTTAGAGGGAGCTTGTTCAAAATAGTGCATGCCAAATCATTGGATATAAAGTTTTTGGAAACCGTTTCTTTCAGTTAAGAAGTGTCCAACCTCGTTGAATAAAACATTCTGGTAAATTCAAATTAACCCAATATTTTTCCCCTGATAAAAGTGTTTCCCTCTGAAAAGCAGGAGGTGACTACCCTGCCAAAAGGAGTTGGGTGGCTTAGGCTGCCATGTTACATTAGCCTTGTGAGGTTCCTGCGCCAGGCCACTTATGTTCCTCTGTCAAATTACTCTGTAAGGGAGAAGAGGCAGAAAGGCATGTTCACCAATCCAGTAATTGTGTTTACTCCGCTCTCCCCAGCATGCACCATACTGTAGCTGGTGGTCCAATGGGTAGCCTATTTCATATGAACCCATCCATTGTAACATGATTTAATTTGTAACATGATTTCATTTGTAACATGATTTCATTTGAAACGAGCACAATTACATATTTCAAAAGACAAAAGTACATACTTTTGAAACAACTGAGCAGGAAAGAAAGAAAAAATGTAAATATTTTTTTTTCATGCCAGATCCTATTAGCAAAAACATTTTAGTTCTAGCCCAGTGAGCTGTCCTGGACTGTTTCTCCAACATCTGTTTCTAATTATTCTGGGTTTTGTTATCAGATCCCCGTCTTTGGAAATTGCTTTGCAGATTTGCATATGGTTGGTGATAGACTATTAATTGCTTTTTATATTTTCCTAAGGAAACAAAGAGAATTAATGACAGCTCAAGGCCAATTAAGGCGAAAAACAAGTGCAGGAGGAGAAGTTGTCACACACAGCATCGGTCTGTCGCCGCTGTCACCGTCGAGTGCATATGCGGTGGGCGGGAATGCCACCTGTGTGCCAACTGGTGCTCACCACCGCGAGAGAGGTACTGCTGGGAAAGACTATCTCCACCGAGCCCAGAGACCAACCATAGTGGAGAATGATCAGAGTAAAAACTCATTGTGGTTTTACCACACAATGCTTCCTGGTTCCTTGAAAACAAACACATGCATAGATGGAGAGAGTGAGAGAGAGAGAGAGGGAGTATGAGGCATCTCAGCAGATGCAGGGAGAGCCTGGAGAGGGAGCTGGAAGGCGGTGAGGGACAGTTGTGAGCTGGCATGTTGAGAGAGGCTTTAAGAGATGAAGCTCCATCAGTATAAACAGAGGGTTGAGCCAGCCGGGAGGGAGGGACGTTGGGAGAGAGATTGTTGGCTCTCTGAAGAGGAGGGAGAAGGAAGCTGTAGTCTAAAAGGTCAGACTGCACCTGAAGAAACCTTGGTCTGTCTCAGGTAGCCAGACCTTTCTCTGAACTGAGACTACGCTTGAAAACACTACCATAGAAGAAAAGTTGTTGCTTGCACCCACATTGTGTAAATCTGCCCTTAAGTCTGCCACAGTTTCATGAATCCTTGATTGCAATACCTAATTGTTAACCTCTGGAATCCTCAACTTTTTTTTACATTTGAGACCAGACATAAAAAACAACAAAGCACAAGCTCTAACAACCATGTTAGAAACGTAACAACCAAGAGATAAAACCCTAAATATTAGCCCCTTCAAATGAACTTAAACTGATTGGTAGAAAATACCACTTTATATACAGTATGTGTGAGTTGCAGTCAGTTTTGGAATGGGTGGCTAGTCATGAACTAGTCCTGAACATGTTTATAACTAAAATCATTGTATTTGGTACAAATCATTTCCTAAGTTATAGACCTCAGCTGAATCTGGCAATGAATGATGTGGCTGTTGAGCAAGTTGAGGAAACTAAACTTCTCGGTGTCACCTTGGACTGTAAATTGTCATGGTAAAGGCTTATTGATTTAATTGTTGTAAAGATGGGGAGCATTTTTGTCTGTGATAAACAGATGCTCAGCATTCTTAACACCACAGTCAACCAAACAATTCCTGCAGTATCTAGTTTTATCTAATCTTGACTATTTCCCAGTGATATGGCCAAGTGCTGCAAAGATGGAACTAGAGCAGCACGTCTTGCATTTCAATGTACACAGAGGGCGAATGTCTACAGGATGCATGTCAGTCTCTCTTGGCTCAAAGTAGAGGAGAGATTGACTGCATCAATTCTTGTTTCTGTGAGAAATATGAATGTGTTGAAAATTCCAAATTGTCTGTGTAATGAACTTACTTATAGCTCAAACAAACATACTTACCCCACCAGACATGCCACCAGGGGTCTCTTCACAGTCCCCAGGTCCAGAACAAATTCAAGGAAATGTACAGTATTATGTAGAGCCATGATTGCATGGAACTCCTTTCCATCTCATATAGCACAAACCTGGTTTCAAAAAACAAATAAAGTAACATCTCACAGCACCACGCCTCTCCCCATGCGACCTCATATTTGTGTGTTTGTACTGACATTGATGTATAACTGGTAGATGTCCACACACACACAATCTAAAACACCATCTATGCACACCCACACATTATTATTCTTTAGTTGTATTGCTTCTTTTCTTTGTGTGTTTTTGGTTGTATTTTTTTTTTTTATATACATGTAAATATATAGGTCTGTAATGTCTATGTTAATGTTTTTAAAATATATGTAAATTCTTTGTCCATAATGTTTTTTGTTATGTATTGGACCCCAGGAAGACTAGCTGTCACCATTGTCGTCGGCTAACGGGGATCCTAATCAAATAAAATACCAAATTTAAAAAAGTGTTAAGAAGCAAGATTATGTGCCCCTGTTTGTGTGTGGTTAGTCGTTGAATCTCCTCCCCTTGGTGAACATGTCGTTAAGTGTTTCAGTCTTTTGATGTCTGCTACAGAACATGAGCTGAACAAGCCACAGAGAAGTCTGTTTCAGAAATGGAACCCTGTTCCTTATGTAATGAACTACTTAGAGCCCTTTGGGCCCTGGTTAAAAATAATGTGCTATATTGGGAATAGGGTCCCATTTGGGATGCATAGGCCTACTATAGCTCCAGCCTGTTCTCCCAATGCCTCTGTCTGGTAGTTGGCAACATAGTAGTTCTTATAAATGAGCAAAATGTTCAACAAATATTATTAACAGATCTCAAAATAATTGACTGGATGGTAAACACACAGTTAGCAATCTAAAGCAGTATAGTATGTTCCAAAAGGGAGAGTTCGCCCTTTTGAAAATGATATTGCTTATGTGTTGGAGTTGATTGTGATTTACAGTATTTAATAATCCCAAACTTGAATTTTATTTTGTTTATTGTGCTTTTAATGTTCTGTATTTACTTGTTCTCTGTGTATCAGTGTAGGCTACAGTATCTTGTGTTTAAATGCCCACACCAATAGAAATCCACTTTTTCAAGCTGAAAGATGATGGCCAGAGCTTACCCATGATGTTGCACAAAAGTCATCACTTTAGTCAAAGTATGATTATATATATGGGCTTGAAGTGACAAATCCGAACTGCCTACTTCGTGCAAATCCGTGTGAATGCGTTGTCTTTCCCTATGGTATGACATACAAATATTTTCAGCCTACGTTTCGTTTCAGGGCGAGGTTTTATTTGAATGTTACCACCCACCAGCATGGCATTGTTTATTCATCAGAAACAGCTGCAAAGTTCTTCCTCTTCGTGACTGAGATGAGCCAAACAGCCTTGTGTCCACTTTTGACCTGAAAATGATCATAATCCATTGGATCATTTGTCATTTGTCAAATTTTCACTTATTTTTGAGCTAGTCTGTATTAAAAATATATATTTATCTTCCCCCGTTGCCCCAAGATGAATGGTTTTGGCCCCAAGATGAATGGTTTTGGCCCCAAGATGAATGGTTTTGGCCACATAAGTTTTGCTTCACTACACACACCACTGTTTTGATTGGGGTAATGTTAGCTGGCAACCACAAGTGTCTATCCAGATAATGAAAAGGCACCCGCAAAAGAAAATGTAAGGAACTTATAGTTAGTGACATGTCATTTGCGGCATGCACGAACACTAGAAAAGTCATTGTAGCCTGTCATTTCACTTCCCCTGTGAGAACCATGAGCACGGGCTGGCCTGGATGCCAGCAACCTACAGAGGTTGCACCATGTCCATTACAATGTAGAAAAACACATATCAGCTATCTTTCAATAGTTATCCATATTACCTTCTTATTCGTTCTCACTATTTCTACGTCAGAGATAACAATAGATTGCGACATCAAAAATAGGCCAGTGGTTTTCCCGAAATCAATGCTTATGACAAATCCAGCTGACTAATCTTTTGAATACGGTGTAAAAGAAAACCAGCAACAACAGATAACATTAGCTAGCTAGATAAGGTTAGCAAGATAACTAGCTAGTTAGATAAGGTTAGCAAGATAACTAGCTAGCTAGATAAGGTTAGCAAGATAACTAGCTAGCTAGATACGGTTAACATGCTAGCTACACTGACAACTATCAGTGCCCTATTTGTTGATGTTTATCAACTCCACGTGGAAATTCCCAATCCTTGAATATGTATAGCCTTTGTCATTCGTTGGAGGTGGAACCTAAACGTGCATTTCATGTCTAGGACAGGTAATTTAAATTGTGGTGGCAACTTCCTCTGGGGGGGGAGGTCCTTTAAAGTCGCAAAACCAAGGGGATTCATAAAACGTTAGCATTAAACGTTCTGTACACTCATGTTGCAGTCATTACAAATCAGTTTAGAGGCCAACACCTCCTTTTAAATGATGCAACAACAACAAAAAACGCTCTACAGCCAATAACAAAATAACAACAAGCATGGATCACGTAAACAACATCAAGCTACACCAGCGTTTTTCTCTGAGCATAGAGGGAGGGAGGCGGAGAGGGGAACAGATGGATGGCTTTCATTTTGTGATTATGAATCTAGTGGGTTATTTAGTCATGTTTCCGGGAATAAACAATGCTGTGATTAGGATTCACCAGACGCCCTGTGTTTGACGAAAACGGCTTTTAATAATTATCTTGGCACAATTAGAGTCACTGGGCCCTTCTGATTGCCATGGCTCCTCCAGGCAGGCAGCACTCCTCATGTTCCCTCTCTTTTTTCAATGTCTCTACTAGTCTATTTATAGTATATGTGTTTTCTTGGAATCACAACAATAAGGCGAAGACTTTGTGGTACCTGCATGTAGAGTTGCAAAATTCCTGGGATTTTGCAACCCTAGCTATGTTTTTCTCCCCCTTGTTCCTGTTCTCTGAAATGGATTAGGAATCAATAGGAATCTCTACACTTTCTTCCCTTCCTTTGACATTATTAGAGATAAAAATGGCAATGCACACATTTTAAAGTGCATAAAGTGTTCATAAAAGGAATGAAATGCATAGAAATACAATAAATTCAGTCCCCATTCAAGTCAATGATTAGTCTGTTCTATTCATTCTATTTATGTGCATTTAATCCTACCCAATAGTCGAAATCCAGATAGATAACCTTTGAAAAACTGGGCCCTGATGTGATTCCAACTTCCAAGCCTGTAGAATTGATATAGCCAACAACATTTTTCTGGAAGCAAAACTGTAAGACCCTGTGATATACAGTGCATTCGGGAAGTATTCAGACCCTTGACTTTTCCCACATTTTGTTACATTACAGCCTTACTCTAAAATATATATATTTTTTAATGATCATCAATCTACACACAATACCCCATAATGAAAAAGCGGGGGGGAAAAATGGTTTTATTAAAAATAAAAAACAGACATACCTTATTTACATAAGTATTCAGACCGTTTGCTATGAGACTCAAAATTGAGCTGAGGTGCATCCTGTTTCCATTCATCCTCCTTGAGATGTTTCTACAACTTGATCGGAGTCTACCTGTGGTAGATTCAATTGATTGGACATGATTTGGAAAGGCACACACCTGTCTATATGAGGTCCCACAGTTGACAGTGCATGTCAGAGCAAAAACCAAGCCATGATGTCAAAGGAATTGTCCGTAGAGCTCAGAGACAAGATTGTGTCGAGGCACAGATCTGGGGAAAGGTACCAAAACATTTCTGCAGCATTGAAGTCCCTAAGAACACAGTGTCCTCCATCATTCTTAAATGGAAGACATTTAGAACCACCAAGACTCTTCCTTGAGCTAGCTTCCCGGCCAAACGGAGTAATCGGGGGAAAAAGGGCCTTGGTCAGGGAGGTGACCAAGAACCCAATGGTCACCCTGACAGTGCTGATGGTCACTAACAGAGCTCTAGAGTTCCTCTGTGGAGATGGGACAACCTTCCAGAGGGACAACCATCTCTGCAGCACTCCACCAATCAGGCCTTTATGGTAGAGTGGCCAGACGGAAGCCACTCCTCTGTAAAAGGCACATGACAGCCTCTTGGAGTTTGCCTAAAGGCACCTAAAGGACTCTCACACAATGAGAAACAACATTCTCTGGTCTGATGAAACCAAGATTGAACTCTTTGGCCTGAATGCCAAGCGTCACGTCTGGAGGAAACCTGGCACCATCCCTACGGTGAAGCATGGTGGTGGCAGCATCATGCTGTGGAGATGTTTTTCTGCGGCAGTGACTGGGAGGCTAGTCAGGATCGAGGGAAAGATGAACGGAGCAAAGCACAGCGAGATCATTGAGGAAATTTGGAGAAACTCCCCAAATACAGGTGTGTCAAGCTTGTAGCTTCATACCCAAGAAGACTTGAGGCTGTAATCGCTGCCTGACCGGTTGCATCATCGCCTGGTATGGCAACTGCTCGGCATCCGACCGTAAGGCGCCACAGATGGTAGTGCGTACAGCCCAGTACATCACTGGGGCCAAGTTCCCTGCCATCCAGGACCTATATTATATTAGGCGGTGTCAGAGGAAAGCCCAAAAAATGTCAAACACTCCAGTCATCCAAGTCATAGACTGTTCTCTCTGCTACCGCATGGCAAGCGGTACCGGAGCGCCAAGTCTAGGTCCAAAAGGCTGCTTAACAGCTTCTACCCCCAAGCCATAACATTGCTGAACAATTAATCACCCAGACTATTTGCATTGCCACCCCCCCCGCTGTTTATTATCTTTGCATAATTACTTTACCCCTACCTACATGTACAAATTACCTCGACTAACCTGTACCCCCACACATTGACTCGGTACCCTCTGTATAGAGCCTCATTATTGTTATTATTGTTACTCATTATTGTGTTACTTTTTCTTTTCTTTTTTTACTTTAGTTTGTAAATATTTTCTTAAAACTGCATTGTTGGCTAAGGGCTTGTACGTAAGCATTTCACGGTAAGGTCTACACCAGGTGTATTCGACGCATGTGACAAATACAATTTGATTTGATTTGAGTAAAAGGTCTGAATGCTTATGTAAATGTGATATTTACATTTTTATTTTTAATACATTTGCAAAAATGTGTTTTTGCTTTGTTATTATGGGGTATTGTGTGTACATTGATGAGGGGGGAAAAAAACATTTTCATCCCTTTTAGAATAAGGCTGTAACGTAACAAAATGTGGAAAAAGTCAAGGGGTCTGAATACTTTCCGAATGCACTATAAGAGCGATCCAGGAGAAGGAAGATGATGCGTTACAAATGGTCCCCTATTCCCTATATAGTGCATCGTTTTCACCAGGGCCTATATGGGCCTATTTAAGGAATAGGTTGCCCTTCAGGACGCACATCCATAGTGCTGTTTGAACCAAATCACAAAATTAGAGGATTTCTGATTCAGACAAGAGTCATTCTGCAGAGGGCAATCACCTTGAACCCTGTCCAGACGCAGACTGGAGTGAGGTGACTGAAAATGTCATAAAGTGCCATTACAGTTAATGAGACGTCAGAGTCCAAACGCATGTAGAGGGCCAGGCAGTCAGCCCTGGTGCATCTCTTACAGGGGTAATAACAATGAATCCTCAAAAGATTCACAGAATCTTAAAGGAATCAGCCATGTCTCAAAAGTGTGTCAAATGTGAATGTCCTCACACCTGGGTATTTTTCTTTGAATGGTGAGTTGATGTGGATGGTAGGTGTCCCATTAATAGGAGCTGCAGAGCTGCTGTAAAATGGGTGATGATTTGGTTACCTCTGACCATATTAACCTTGACTTCCGCTCTGCAAACAGACACTCCCATCTAAGCAAACTAAAGAAAAAAGGAATGACATATTGCTGATGAATATGAAGCTAGAATGTGCACTCGCCACATATTCAAATGAAAATAACATATTATATTCCAATTACAGGGTATGTCTTTTTGTTTTTCATTTATTCTGTTCAATTGTCAGGGACCATGTACAATTAAAACAAGAAAAAAAATCATGACACTGACTATTACTGGGTAAAATACAAAACTGACCGAAGATCAGTGTCTAGGGGCAACACTTTACCCTACTCCACAATGCATGCAACAAAATTGTCATGGTAAATGTTCATGTTCAATCATGTTACCATCTCTCGACTGGAGTGTCAAATAATAGCTTATGTGTTTCTATATCTGTTTCTACCTCTAGAAATAGAATTACAATAAAGGGCGTAGCCCATCAGTCCACAACAATTTGACTGCACCCTCATGGATACACTCAGTAATTATATTTCTATGTTTCTACTTTTCTCTCAGGTGAAGTACGGGCATTTTGCCTTTGTGTGGGATGTGGCGGTGCTGGAGTATGTGGGCATCAACGATGAGGACTGCTCCTTCTACACTGTGGGGAACAAGGCACCAGACCGGGGCTACGGCATCGCCCTGCAGCACGGCAGTCCATACAGGGACATCTTCTCCCAGAGGTACGTTGAACATTTAAGGCTTTATACGTGCTAATACATGCTTAGAACAAGTAATATGTCATATAATATATGCTATTTATTCAACAGGTTTATCCAAAGCGACTTACAGTAATGCATGCGTATATTTTTTGTATGGGTGGCCCCAGAGAGTATCGAACCAACAAACCATGCTGTAAACAGTGCCATGCTCTACCGACTGAGCCACACAGAGCTGCAAAAAGCGTTAACACAGTACACTGTTCAGTGTACAAGCAGCAGGCAATACAGTGTGCAAACATACAGGCTACCCTAACTACACCATTGCCACATCTACAGTGTGAGAAGGATTTAGTCGTTTCTGTTTTTGAAGTCAACTGCTGTATGGCCTTTCAGTGAAATGTCGCCTTTGTTCAGTGGACTGGAGTTTGTCCAAGTCAATTTGTGAAAGGACATCAAATGTTGTGATGGAATTACAGGTGGTTGATAGTTTGACAAAGTAGACCAAGACAAAATGCTAAATCACTTGTCCATTAGAAATGAGCTTATATATGACTGACAAGGGCATGTAGTAAAGCTCAATCATTATGACATGCTCAAGTGCCCCATCCACCTGTAATGATGTGCTACTGCACTTGTCTTTGATTTCTATACACACTAAGAGAGGATCCTTCACCCCATCAAGAGGCAGATGCAAGCTGGATTTGTATTTAGAATGAACAAGTGTATATGTGTGTTTGTGTGCATGTGTATGTCCGTGCGCGTGTGTGGGCGTCTGCTGCTCCTGTGTGTGTGCGTGTGTGTGGGCGTCTGGATGCTCCTGTGTGTGCGTGCGTGTGTGTGAATGAGTCCCAGCGTGTGATTCAGTATTTCTGTTTATTCTATTTGCACCTCTTTGTCTTACTGATGCACACAACTGCAGAATGTTGCCACTAATGGTGGTTGTGAAAGTAAACAAGTTATTAATTGACAGTCCTATTTAATTCCTTGTCATTATTTCCAGGACATTGTCAGGCTCTTGGGGAGCGCTTTCCAAACTCATTTTAAAATAAAACAGTTTGCTAAAAGTGTTCCCTATGGTTCCCGAACAATGCAAGGGAAATTACTGAGACAAAATTGTTTTGGAAACATGACTTCTTCTGACTTTTTGGATTACACAAGTCAATGAAGCACAACAATGAAATGATGGAGAAATTGTATTTGTCTCCCAGCAGTGGCTGGTAGACAAATACACTCTCCATGGTGTTACCCACTATCATCACAGGGTTGGAGAGTAACTGATTACATGTCATCTGTAACTGTAATCCATTACGCTACCAGCTAAAATATTGTAATCAGATTAGATACTTTTGAAAAACTAGATGATTATTTCTTATTTTTACATTTAAATTCATAAAGGTTGTTTGCGAGAAAAAGAATACATTAAGACACCTTTCTTGTTTTCTTAATAACATAAAATTCATCATTGAAAAAAGGCGCAAGTTTAAGTTTGTTCCACCTGAGCAAGTCAGACCACAAGTCAGAGACCACTATGATGACACACCAAATGTGTTTGAGGGATGCGTTATGTCTTCTAATGTTTCTTAAGTGGAAAGTCATCCAAAAGTAAGTGAAGGTAATCAGATTACGTTATAACATTTGGGTCCAAAAAATTACGTTACTGATTAGGGATATACTGATCATCAGTATTCATTATCAAACCGTGCCAACATTCCTTCAACTATTGCTATTTGAAGGCATGGAATAGCATGGGGTTGATATTGCGTTTTGAATAAAAACACGGATATCTCCAAGGGTTTTGTTGGCCTTGTCAATCAGAATTTCAAGTCCTGAAAGACAATAGAGACAAAACATTGCCAAGCTACCAATAGTCAGTCAAATAGCCAGTGATTTTGTGTGTAATTAGAGTGGGAGCCTGTGCAAGTGCACAGGGTATTTTGGGGTCTCCAGTCTACTCACAAAATATTTGACAGTTTACAGTTCCCAGTGTATTAAGATTAAAAATAATTGATCTGCTTTAACAGTGTGGAAAGAGAGAGGGTGTATGKGTGTGCGTGTGTAGGTGTGGGGTGGGGGGGGGGGGGCTCTGCGTACGTGCGTGTGTGTCTCGAGGACAGTTTGTCGTTGATAGAGTACTGCCGTTACATTACTCGTCACAAATACAACTTGTTGCTCACCTTTAATAGAATCAAACAACCCAGATGAAACAGATGAAAGTTCCAAGAAGGAAGTCATGTTTCCCCACTTACCGGAGAGAGTATAGTGTACTGGTAATGATGTGTGTTACCCAGACTGAGGTGATCATCCAGATATAGTGCAGACGGAGACAGAAAGCTGCAGTTTTCAGGAATTCGATGAAAACGACTGATTTCCGGTGAGAAGCCTATGAGCCTTGCATGCGCACACAGCCACACAAACATACATACAGTGCTTTCGGAAAGTATTCAGACCCCTTGACTTTTTCCACTTTTTGTTACATTACAGCCTTGTTCTAAAATTGATTAATACATTTTTCCCCTCATCATTCTACACACAATACCCCATAATGACAAAACATAACAGGTTTTTAGATATTTTTGCTCATTTATAAACGTTTTAAAACTGAAATATGACATTTACATAAGTAATCGCACCCTTTACTCAGTACTTTGTTGAAGCGCCTTTGGCAATGATTACAGCATCAAGTCTTCTTAGGTATTACACTACAAGCTTGGCACACCTGTATTTGGGGAGTTTCTCCCATTCTTCTCTGCAGATTCTCTCAAGCTCTGTCAGGTTGGATGGAGAGCGTCGCTGCACAGCTTTTTTCAGGACTCTCACGAGATGTTCGATCGGTTTCAAGTCTGGGCTCTGGCTGGGCCACTCAAGGACATTCAGAGACTTGTCCCGAAGCCACTCCTGCATTGTCGTGGCTGTGTGCTTAGGGTCGTTGTCCTGTTGGAAGGTGAATCTTCGCCCCCAGTCTGAGGTCCTAAGCACTCTGGAGCAGGTTTTCATCAAGGATCTCTCTCTACTTTACTCAGTTCATCTTTGTCTCGATCCTGACTAGTCTCCCAGTCCCTGCCGCTGAAAAACATCCCACAGCATGATGCTGCCACCACCATACTTCACCGTAGGGATGGTGCCAGGTTTCGTCCAGACATGACGCTTGGCATTCAGGCTAAAGAGTTTAATCATGGTTTCATCAGACCAGAGAATCTTGCTTCTCATGGTCTGACAGTCCTTTAGGTGCCTTTTTGCAAACTCCAAGCGGGCTGTCATGTGCCTTTTACAGAGGAGTGGCTTCCGTCTGGCCGCTCTATCATAAAGGCCTGATTGGTGGAGTGCTGCAGAGATGGTTGTCCTTCTGGAAGGTTGTCCCATCTCCACAGAAGAACTCTGGAGCACTGTCAGAGTGACCATTGGGTTCTTGGTCACCTCCCTGACCAAGGCCCTTCTCCCCCGACTGCTCAGTTTGGTCGGGCGGCCAGCTCTAGGAAGAGTCTTTGTGGTTCGAAACTTCTTCCATTTAAGAATGATGGAGGCCACTGTGTTCTTGGGGACTTTCAATGCTGCAGAAATGTTTTGGTACCTTTCCCCAGATCTGTGCCTCGGCACAATCCTGTCTCGGAGTTCTACAGACAATTCCTTCGACCTCATGGTTTGGTTCACTGTCAACTGTGGGACCTTTTTATATAGACCGGTGTGTGTCTTTCCATATTATGTCCAATCAATTGAATTTACCACAGGTGGACTCCAATCAATTTGTAGAAACATCTCAAGGAGGATCAATGGAAACAGGATGCACCTGAGCTCAATTTCGAGTCTCATAGCAAAGGGTCTGAATACTTACATAAATAAGGTATTTCTGTTTTTGCAAAAATGTCTAAAACCTGTTTTCACTTTGTCATTATGGAGTATTGTGTGTAGATTGCTGAGGATATTTTTTTTTAAATCCATTTTAGAATAAGGCTGTAACATAACAAAATGTGTAAAAAGCAAAATGGTCTGAACAATCCAGGTATCGACCACATTCCTTTTTTAAATTTTTGCCTAAAATGACATAAAACCCTAATCTAACTACCTGTAGCTCAGGACCTGAAGCAAGGATATCCATATTCTTGATACCATTTGAAAGGAAACACTTTGAAGTTTGTGGAAATGTGAAATTAATATAGGAGAATATAACACATTAGATCTGGTAAAAGATAATACAAACGTACGTTTTTTTCATCATCTTTGAAATGCAAGAGAAACAGCAGTGGTTCAACCTTTAGAACCCTGTTCCTATATTTGAATATAAAAATAGATTTTATCAAACAGAACTATGCTACATTTTATCTCTGGGACCCTCAGGATGACAAATCAGAGCAAGATTACTGAATGTAAGTACAATATTTACCTTCAGAGGTGAATGTATCAAACCAGTTGCCGTGATAAAAGTTTTTTGTTGTTATGCACTCTCCTCAAACAATTTCATGATATTTTTTCACTGTAATAGCTACTGTAAATTGGACAGTGCAGTGGAGTGGAGGGACACTGATCCCTCCGGTGGAGGGAAACCGATCCCGTAGAGGATAAATTGCCTAAAAGAGATGGGAATGCTTTGCCAGGAAACTATTACTTGAATTGTATTGTATTTCTGGAATCAGTGTCGGTGGAGCCCTCCCAAAGTGGTGGGGATATTGACCCTAGTAATGGCATTTAGTCACCAATGGCACAGTGAGTGACAGTGTTCTTCTTAGATCTTGAGGGTCCTAGGTGCTCTGTGCATGTGTGTGTCTTTCGGGGTCGATTTCCAGTTTGTGGAAATTACTTGATTTTTGTGGAAGCTCCACTGTGGCAGCGGTGAGAATGAGATCGACACCTGACATTGTCAATCTCTCGTCATCTGGAACAATGACAGAACTGTCACTTACAGTCCCATCCATCAACATTAGACAAACTCACGCCCCTGAAACTCTCATTAAAACCCATAAGTGGGATTTAATGAATGAGTAGTTGACATTTCTGCTATCTTATCAGAGATTCCCTCAGTTCTATGCTTCGTCCCCATAAATGGGTCGCTACTGTGTCAAAATACGTTTGCAAGTACAGTTTGTGACCTAAGATTGCTTGTATGTTATATAGGGATTTGTTCAAAGTTCTAGAAATCATATTCTTGTAGCTGACTGAGATTTGATCAGCTAGATACAAAAATATTGCAAATGTAGTGGAGATATGTATTCATCACCAAACATCCTATGCAGGTAGGTAGTTAGCCATTTGCTTTCTGTTCGTATTCTTATTTTGTACTATTTCTTATTCTTGCATTTGGGGGGCAGGTAGCCTAGTGGTTAGCGTGTTGGTGTAACGACTCTCCTCCTCCTCTTCATCCGAAGAGGAGGAGCAGGGATTAAACCAAGGTGCAGCGGGTTGTGAATACATATAGATTTATTTGCTGACGAAGACGAACACAAAAACTTATACTTGCATAAACTACAAAACAACAAACGACGTTAAACAGACCTGAACTGGTGAACATAAAAAACAATGCAGTCATGAACAGGAAAGAACGAACGAGAGACGAGACAGTACCGTGTGGTGCAATAAACACAGACACAGCGACAACCACCCACGACAAACAATGTGAAACAACCTCCCTATGTATGTCTCTCAATCAGAGGAAAACGAAAACACCTGCCTCTGATTGAGAGCCATACAAGGTCAATTAAACCTGACACTTAACATAGAACAAACACAGACTGCCCACCCATCTCACGTCCTGACCCACTAAACACAACAATACAAAAGGAAAACAAGGTCAGGAACGTGACAGTTGGGCCACTAACCAAAAGGTTGCTTGATCAAATCCCCAAGCTGACAAGGTAAAAATCTGTTGTTCTGCTCCTGAACAAGGCAGTTAACCCACTGTTCCTAGGCCGTCATTGTAAATAATATTTTTTCTTAACTGACTTGACTAGTTAAATAAAGGTAAAATTAAATTGTTGAGAAGGAACCTGCAAGTAAGCATTTCATTGGACTATGTACACCGTATACCATGCTTATCCCATACATACGACTAATAAAACGTGAAGCTCTCTGGACTCTTTTCCCCTCTTATACCGCTTTGTATGATTCGAATATTGTAGTGGCCTAATTATACCACTAATTATGATGATTTGTGACTGTGAATCTGGAATGGGCATGAGTGGCATTGTGAAGACAAACTCTTTGGAGGTAGCCAGACAGTGAGAATACAGTTTGGCTGGCTGTGTGGGATTAGTACCATGGCCGTCACGCCTCCATTGTCCTCATTTAATAAGGAGTTGCTACTCAGAGTGCACTTTATGCAAGGAGCTTATTTTAGAACAGTTTCTCTCCTGTGCTCCTTTTGACATTGTGTAATCATGTTGTCAGAAATTCTCCCAGATGGAACATACTACCATTCCCTGTTTTTGCTATTTTTGTCAGATTTAATTGTTTCTTCTAAAGTTTGGATGCAATGGAACAAGTTTGCACCCTTTTGCATAGGTTATAACTAGAGATAAGAGAAGAGCAGAACACGATAAGATAATGAATTTATTATCCACATGGGGACATTTTGTATGAGGCTCTGTGCATACATTAAACGCATACATATCAAGCATAGACAAAAGACAATAAACAATTATTACAAACAATAAATACAACCAATGAGGGTAGACAAAGTGCAGTTCATGTGGGAATCCTAATTATTCTGAACACAATACACATTCGTACACCATCGACTACAGCAGTGTTTCTCAACTCCAGTCAACTCCAGTCCTTGAGTACCCCCAACGGTACAGACTTTTTGTAGTCCTGGACAAGCACACTTGCCAACTAATCATCAAGCCCTGGATGAGTTGAATCAGGTGTGTTTGTCCACCCCCCAACAGCACAACAATGGACTGGAGTTGGGGAACATTGGACTACAGTATCAACTAAAGGCCTGCCTGCTGGATCTACTAGTGTTTGTCATTTAGAAGCCTTATTGCCTCTGGGATAAACAATTGTTTGACTCTATTATTTTTATGCCCTGGTGCCCAGTATTGTCAACCTCAAACTCCTGATATAGAAGATGTCTGGGGCCCAAGAGAACCTTCTATAAATGATCTGTCTCCGTGAGAAGCAATTTGCCTTTGAATACGAACCTGAGACACAATTCTGGTTTAGACTCTGGACCCCAGATTTATCGTGTGTGTGTGTGTGTGTGTGTGTGTGTGTGTGTGTGTGTGTGTGGGTGTGTGTGGTGTGTGTGTGTGTGTGTGTGTGTGTGTGTGTGTGTGTGTGTGTGTGTGTGTGTGTGTGTGTGTGTGTGTGTGTGTGTGTGTGTTGTGTCTGTGTGTGGTGTGGTGTTGTGGTGTGTGTCTCAATGTGGGTATTATGTGCCTTTGTCCTGTGTTCAACTGAAATGTAGCATCTCAGATGTTATAATTTGTTTGCATCACCTTGGAATTTCTGCTGTTCCTTTTTTTCCTTTCTTTTCTTTTTTCCTCGTCTTCTCTTTAGTCCTATCAAGTACGGTAGTTTGTCTGCCTCCGTCGAAACCATCTAATAACGTATGATCATTTCTGCAGCAGCTGGTTGCCTTGGCAACAGCTCCAGTAGTCCACACTAATCGCCATGCAGAGCCCAGGAGGCAGAAAGGCTGGTTGGTACAGCAGCCAGGTTACCCGTGATACAAGTCAGTGTTCGACGTCTATCCAGGTCTGAGGACGTCGGGCGATGACGTGGAAACGGCCACTAGGGGCAACAGTGTAACCTTTAAGTATGTTTCGGTTTTGCTAGGGTGTTGTGGACAGGGATGGGTGTAAGCATCTGCCTCTGATTCCAAGTTCGAATCCAGCGGTAGAAAGTTTTTTTATATATTTTGGTTTTAAGCCTATCCCAAACCTTTGGAACATCTTCGAAATTTGACGTTTGAGAAACATGGATGGACGTCTAATTCTGACGTGAGACGGTGAGAGCTGGTAGGGTACAGAACTTCCCACCTACCTCCAGTGATAGAAACATGTCAACAGACTGCATACATTATATGGTGTGACATTCGATCATTTTCCTGGAATGAGAGCTTGGCCTAACAACACCGAACTCCTCGGCAACACTGTGATGTCATGAAGTGTGTGTGTGTGCATCTGTTGTCACCAGAGAGCATGAGTAAGAGTGATCAGCCCTTTACAATCGGTTATGGACTAGAGCTAGGTCACTATTCAGAGTTCTCTACAGCCCAGGTCATGCAGAGCCTGAATGAGGAGAAAACCAACCAACCTACTGCACACACACACATGCACACATTTTATAACTAACCCCAAGTGACACATTGGTGAACCCCTGATCCAGTCACTAGAATGACACGGTGGTTGAGAGGGACAAGGCTGTTCTTATTGTGTACAGGCCCAGATCAGCCATCCAGTCACATTGGAGGTGAAATTTCTCAAGCCCCAGTTGGAGCTCATCTGTTGGGTGATACCTCCTGTCACCACTGCACAGGGCCAGGGGGAACGCAAGCCCTCCATTGCTCCGTTCCCGCTCCATCACTCCATCTTACCGCGCGGTGACATATACAGTATAATTGGGGTGAGGAGGGGGCGCCTCTTTTGTATTGCCTGTGTGTGGCTCATGGTAGCTAATGGAAACACATAGTGGAAAAATAACTTTTATTCTATTTGGAAGTCACAGTGTGCTGTGAGTACACCAGATGCATAGGAGACAGATCTTAATAGTAGTTGCAATAGAATAAATACTTTTTTAATGTAAATAAAAACATGTCTTATTCTGTATATGCCACATGAGGTGAACATAGGGTGGCAGTTAAGAGTGTTGGGCCAGTAACCGAAAGGTCACTGGTTCGAATCCCCTAGCCGACTAGGTGAATAATCTGTCAATGTGCTCTTGAGCAAGGCGCTTAACCCTAGTCGGTCTGGATAAGAGCGTCTGCTAAATTACTAAAATGTAAATTAACAACTTGATGTGATATGTCTGTTTTGGAGCAAAATATGGCAATAATAGAGCAACATTTCCACAGAGATAAAACATACAGAAAAATGTTATCATATTACTCCAATTATTGCAGGAAAGCAGTGATAAACGACTAAGCTCTTAGGGTAGCTTTCCACATTGACCAATCTTCTTTGGCCACGATCTCAAGTATTTTGTTTACTCTAAAGTATAATCACTTTTTTTCCAGTTCTTTTCTTTTAAGCTACTAAAATGCATCCGTCGTATGTGTCTGTGTGCGTGCGTGTGACGGGGGGGGGGGGTTGGGTTAAAGAGCAAAACACATATTTCTGTGCACTGTAAGGGAAATAAAGGACAATGAAGTATTCTGAAATATTGAAAAGCAAGCAAAAACCCATACTTGAAAAATCTTAGCACTTGGATGATTTCCGAGATTGATGGAATTGAATATGTTTGACGGAATTGCTGTCTGCATTTTGATAACCTTAGGTATCTCCCTCATTCCATTCCATTAGATTGAGTGCAATCCCTCTTTCCATTGTTTTCCTTTTCAGACCTGTCTTTGTCGGCGGCATAACAACTACAGTATCAATCGTCGAGCTCAAATCTCAGACCGACTTTGATTAATCAAGACGACATTTCTTCCAATATCGAATCAAATCAAAAATCAAATTAAATTGTATTTGTCACGAGCATAATACAACAGGTGTAGAGCTTACTTATGCTTACTTACAAGCCCTTAACCAATGCAGTTTTAAGAAAAATACCTAAAAACATAAGAAATAAAGTAACAAGTGATTAAAGAGCAGCAGTAAAATAACAATAGCGAGGCAATATACAGGGGGTACTGGTACAGATTCGATGTGCGGGGGTCACTGGTTAGTTGAGATAATTGAGGTAATATATGCACGTGGGTAGAGTTATTAAACCTCTACCGACCCCCCCTCCCGGATCCGGGATCCTCTTCATCAGAAACGCTGACTAGCATAGCCTAGCCTAGCGCCACAGGGAATATCATATAATATAATTTCATGAAATCACAAGTCCAATATAGCAAATGAAAGATAAACATCTTGTGAATCCAGCCAACATGTCCGATTTTTTAAATGTTTTACAGCGAAAACACAACATATATTTATGTTAGCTCACCACAATAGCGCAACACACAACGCCATTTTTTCACCGCAAAGATAGCTTTCACAAAACCCACAAATAGAGATAAAATTAATCACTAACCTTTGAACAACTTCATCAGATGACAGTCTTATGACATCATGTTATACAATACATTTATGTTTTGTTCGAAAATGTGCATATTTATAGCTACAAATCTGGGTTTTACAACACAGCCATGGTCACAAATGGCACCAAAACAGCCAGAATAATTACAGAGAGCAACGTGAAATACAGAAATAATCATCATAAAACTTTTATGAAAAATACATGTTGTACAGCAAATAAAAGATAAACTTCTTGTGAATCCAGCCTAACATGTCCGATTTTTTAAAAGTTTTACAGCGAAAACACAACATATATTTATGTTAGCTCACCACAATAGCCCAAAACACAACGCCATTTTTTCACCGCAAAGATAGCTTTCACAAAACCCACAAATGAATCACTAACCTTTGAACAACTTCATCAGATGACAGTCTTATAACATCATGTTATACAATACATTTATGTTTTGTTCGAAAATGTGCATATTTATAGCTACAAATCCTGGTTTTACATTGTGAACATGCTCCAAATTGTCCGGAGAAATTTTAGAGAGTCACGTAATCTAACATAAAAACTCATCATAAACTTTGCTGAAAAATACATGTTGGACATATAATTAAAGATACACTGGTTCTTAATGCAACCGCTGTATTAGATTTAAAAAAAAATAACTTTTGTAAAAAGCACAGCATACAATAATCTGAGACAGCGCTCAGCCATTCTCCGCCATGTTGGAGTCAACATATTCAACAAAAATACGAAATAACATCATAAATATTCTCTTACCTTTGATGAACTTTCATCAGAATGCAGTGCCAGGAATCCTTGTTCCATAATAAATCGTTGTTTTGTTTTAGAATGTCCATTTCTTCTGTCAAATTAGCAACTTTGGCTAGCATAGTGGAGCTCACGTGTCCATGAAAGTTTGACGCATGGAACGAAAAATTCAAAAAGTCATAATAAAAGTTGAATAAACTGGTCAAACTCAGTTGAAAATCCATCTTTAGGATGTTTTTTCTCGTATGTATCCAATAACGTCCCAGACGGAGCATTTCTTCGTGTCTACCTAAGGCATTGCAGACAACGATATGGTGCACCCAGGTGCGCAGCAAAATACTGCCAATATGGCTGACCTGTCACTCCAAAAGCTCTCATTCGGTCCCACATAAGGCTAGACACCTCATTCAACGTTCTACTGCCTGTTGACATCTAGTGGAAGGCGTATGAAGTGCATACATATCCATAAATACAAGGCAATTGAATAGGCGAAGCCCTTCACAGAGACCCATTTCAGAATATTCACTTCCTGTTTGGAAGTTTGCCTGCCAAATGAGTTCTGTTTTACTCACAGATATAATTCAAACAGTTTTAGAAACTTCAGAGTGCTTTCTATCCAATATTAATAATAATATGCATATCATATGATCTAGAACACAGTACGAGGCCGTTTAATTTGGGCACTATTTTTTCCCAAAGTGAAAATGGCGCCCCCTATTAAGAAGAAGTTTTAAAGTGACTAATGCATAGAAAATAACAGAGAGTAGCAGCAGCGTAAAAGAGGGGGGCATTGCTAGTAGTCCGGGTAGCCAATTGATTAGATGTTCAGGAGTCTTACAGCTTGGGACTAGAAGCTGTTTATAAGCCTCTTGGACCTAGACTTGGCGCTCTGGTACCACTTGCCATGCGGTAGCAGAGAGAACAGTTTATGACTAGGGTGGCTGGAGTCTTTGACAATTTTTTGGGCCTTCCTCTGACACTGCCTGGTATAGAGGTCCGGGATGGCAGGCAGCTTGGCCCCAGTGATGTACTGGGCCGTACGCACTACCCTCTGTAGTGCCTTGCGGTCGGAAGCCAAGCAGTTGCCATACCAGGCAGTGATGTAACCAGTCAGGATGCTCTCGATGGTACAGCTGTAGAAGCTTTTGAGGATCTGAGGACCCATGTCAAATCTTTTCAGTCTCCTGAGGAGGAATAGGTTTTGTTGTGCCCTCTTCACGACTGTCTTGGTGTGCTTGGACCATGTTAGTTTGTTGGTGATTTGGACACCAAGAAACTTGAAGCTCTCAACCTGCTCCACTACAGCCACGTCGATGAGAATGGGGGAGTGCTCGGTCCTGCTTTTCCTGTAGTCCACAATCATCTCCTTCATCTTGATCGCATTGAGGGAGAGTTGTTGCCCTGGCACCACATGGCCAGGTCTTTGACAACCTCCCTTTAGGCTGTCTTGTCGTTGTTGGTGATCAGGAACACCACTGTTGTGTCATCGGCAAACTTAATGATGGTGTTGGAGTCGTGCCTGGCCGTGCAGTCATGAGTGAACGGGGAGTACAGGAGGGGACTGAGCACGCACCCCTGAGGGGCCCCGTGTTAAGGATCAGCGTGGCGGATGTGCTGTTACCTACCCTTACCTCCTGGGGGCGGCCCGTCAGGAAGTCCAGGATCCAGTTGCAGAGGGAGGTGTTTAGTCCCAGGGTCCTTAGCTTATTGATGAGCTTTGAGGTCACTATGGTGTTGAACGCTGAGCTGTAGTCAATGAATAGCATTTTCACATAGGTGTTCCTTTTGTCCAGGTGTGAAAGGGCAGTGTGGAGTGCAATAGAGATTGCATCATCTGTGGATCTGTTTGGGCGGTATGCAAATTGGAGTGGGTATAGAGTTTCTGGGATAATGGTGTTGATGTGAGTCATGACCAACCTTTCAAAGCACTTCATGGCTACAGACGTGAGTGCTACGGGTCGGAAGTAATTTAGGCAGGTTACCTTAGTGTTCTTGGGCACAGGGACTATGGTGGTCTGCTTGAAACATGTTGGTATTACAGACTCTTGAAAATGTCAGTGAAGATACTTGCCAGTTGGTCAGCGCATGCTCGGAGTACATGTGCTGGTAATCCGTCTGGCCCTGCGGCCTTGTGAATGTTGACCTGTTTAAAGGTCTTACTCACATCGGCTGCGGAGAGCGTGATCACGCAGTCGTCCGGAACAGCTGGTGCTCTCATGCATGTTTCAGTGTTACTTGCCTCGAAGCGAGCATAGAAGTAATTTAGCTCATCTGGTAGGCTTGTGTCACTGGGCAGCTCTCGGCTGTGCTTCCCTTTGTAGTACAATAATAGTTTGCAAGCCCTGCCACATCCGACGAGCGTCGGAGCCGGTGTAGTATGATTCAATCTTAGTCCTGTATTGATGCTTTGCTTGTTTGATGGGGAATAGCGGGATTTATTGTAAGCTTCCGAGTTAGATTCCCGCTCCTGAAAGCGGCAGCTCTACCCTTTAGCTCAGTGCGGATGTTGCCTGTAATCCATAGTGCCTGCATCGGTCTGTAGTGGTATGTAGACAGCTACGAAAAATACAGATGAAAACTCTCTAGGTAGATAGTATGGTCTACAGCTTATCAAGTCTCTGTTTCTGATTGGACGTTTCACTAGCATGTATTCCTCTTTTTCATTCCATCTGAGCCAACATCTGAGTCATCTGTTATGTGGGCCTTATCTAAATAAGATCCCTTAGTCTCCCAACAGTGATCCCAAATCAGACCTTACGATTCTATATGTGCCTATGTAGCAGAGGTTAAAGAGGTTAAAATAATGTCTATATTAGAGAATTATATGTTATTGAAATAAGATATGCACCTCTGCTATTATTCATTTTCTAATTATGTAAACTACCTTTACACTACATTTGCATTTGAGATACTTTGGCAGCATTTTTTATTTGTTATACTTTGTAGAGGCACAGTCAAAGATAAGTGTTGTCATTCAAGTCACTCGTGTGTCTTTGTCCGTGTGTGTGTGTGTGTGCTGTTCATTGTTTCCCCTGCGATTCCGCAAGCCACACCTCTGAAATATAGTTCTGTAAATGAACAGAAGGCTCCAATCAACCTTTGAGGGTTTTTATTGGATGTCATTGTTAATTTGTTTAGCTGGACAGCATAACATCATTAGAGAAAAGTAATAACACTCTGCTACAAAACATATTCATATTTCTTATAATTATTTTGACAGGTTAATACAGCTGTCAGTCTGTGGCATCATTATTTGTCCGATATTGCCCTCTAGTGTTTGAGGACCATTCAAACATCTGCAGAGAATCAGGGTGAATCTCATGTATTTTTTTATTCCTAGTGTCCTCCCTTGCATTGGAGGAGAAGAGTCAAGGTTTCTTCTCTGACCTTCAATGTGTTTTGAGAATGAGGTGAGGAGAGAGGATGCGAGGAATCCAGGAAATACAATTGAGATTCACCCCTCAGATCATCATACAATGTGAATGACATGGATCATACTCAGTGCTTGCCTTTGAATAGAAAAACCTTATTTTAGTCTAGCCAGAGTCATATATATGGCATGGACTCTACAAGGTGTCGAAAGCGTTCCACGGGGATGCTGGCCCATGTTGACTCCAATGCTTCCCACAGTTGTGTCAAATTGGCTGGGTGTCCTTTGGGTGGTGAACCATTCTTGATACACATTGGAAAATGTTGAGTGTGAAAAACCCAGCAGTGTTGCAGTTCTTGACACACACAAACTGGTGCGCCTGGCACCTACTACCATACCCCGTTCAAAGTTACTTAAATATTTGGTCTTGCCCATTCACTTTCTGAATGGCACACACACAGTCCATGTCTCAATTGTCTGAAGGTTTAAAAATCCTTCTTTAACCTGTCTCCTCACTTTCATCTCCACTGATTGAAGTGGATTTAAGTGACATGAGTAAGGGATCATAGCTTTCACCTGGTCAGTCTATGTTTTGTACTCTCAGTTTGTATGCCTCTGTCTAGACTGAAACAAGGTTGTTGTATTCCTGGCACCACTCCGCCAGGGCCCTCACCACCTCCTTGTAGGCTGTTTTGTTGTTGTTGGTAATCAGGCCCACCACTGTTGTGTCGTTTGCAAACTTGATGATTGAGTTGGAGACGTGCATGGCCTAGCAGTCATGGGTGAACAGAGAGTACAGGAGGGGGCTGAGCATGCACCCATGTGGGGCTCCTGTGTTGAGGATCAGCGTAGCTGCACAGGGCCCGGGTTCAGACCCAGGGCCCCAAGCTTAGTGATGAGCTTGGAGGGCATTATGGTGTTGAAAGCTGAGCTGTAGTCAATGAACATCATTCTTACATAGGGATTCCTCTTGTCCAGATGGAATACGACAGTGTGCAGGGCGATGATACCATCAGTGGATCTGTTGTATGCAAATTGTAGTGGGTCTAGGGTGTCTGGTAAGGTGGAGGTTAGATGATCCTTAACTAGCCTCTTAAAGCACTTAATGATGACAGAAGTGAGTGCTACGGGGCGATAGTCATTTAGTTCAGTTACCTTTGCTTTCTTGGGTACAGGAACAATGGTGGACATCTTGAAGCAAGTGGGGAAAACAGACTGGGAAAGGGAGAGATGGAATATGTCCTTTAACAGTCCAGCCAGCTGGTCTGCACATGTTCTGAATTACTATTGCAATTTAACGTTAGAATGTTGCAAAACGAGTGACCTAAGCAACTTTGAGCGTGTTATGATCGTCGGTGCCAGGCGTATCTCAGAAATGTCCGGCCTCCTGGGCTTTTAACGCACGACAGTGTCTAGGGTTTACCGAGAATGGTACGATTAACAAAAAACATCCAGTCAGCGGCAGTCCTGTGGGCGAAAACAGCTCGTGATGAGAGAGGTCAAAGGAGAATGTGAAGAATTGTGCAAGCTAACAGGTGGGCCACAAACAGGCAAATATATATATTTTTAATTTAACTAGGCAAGTCAGTTAAGAACAAATTCTTATTTACAATGACGGCCTACCGGGGAACAGTGGGTTAACTGCCTTGTTCAGAACAGATTTGGACTTTGTCAGCTCAGGAATTTGATCCAGCAACCATTCAGTTACTGACCCAACGCTCTAACCACTAGGCTGCCTAGCGGCGCAGTACAACAGTGGTGTGCAGAATGGCATCTCGGAAACGCACAACTCGTCAGTCCTTGTCACGGATGGGCTATTGCAGCAGACGACCACACCGGGTTCCACTCCTATCAGCTGGAAACAAGAAGAAGTGGCTCCAGTGGGCACGCGATCACCAACACCGGACAATTGAGTGGAAAAACATTGCCTGGTCTGATGAATCCCGGTTCCTGTTGCCTCATGCTGATGATAGTCAGGATTTGGCGTAAGCAGCATGAGTCCATGGCCCCATCCTGCCTGGTGTCAACTGTACCGGCTGGTGGTGGTGGTGGTGTAATGGTGTGGGAAATGTTTTCCTGGCACACGTTAGGTCCCTTGAGCAGCATGTTGCATGTCACACCTTGTGTCCCGGAGGGGGGTCCGACCCAGTACTAGATGGGTGTACCTAATAAATATGTCTCTGAGTCTAAGCTACTTACTCATCAGGGGAAGTAGATTATAACCTACAGTACATCCTGAAGAAAATGTGATGCAGTCCAATCTGAATGAAATGTAGATTTTGCCCTATTCCTGTATACACCTGCAGACAATAACACATCTGTACTCAATTTGTTTGTGTGTGTGTTTGTGTGTTTTTGTGTGTGTATCTGTGTGGGCGCATCCGTCTGTCTGTCCGTGCGTGCATGTGCGCGTGTATGTGCATCTATCTGTGTGTGTTTGTGTGTGTGTGTCAGGATCCTGGAGCTGCAGCAGAACGGGGACATGGACATCCTGAAACTGAAGTGGTGGCCGCGGGACAGCCCGTGTGACCTGTACTCTGCGGTGCACACCAAACACCGCGGCAGCGCCCTGGACATCCACAGCTTTGCCGGCGTGTTCTGCGTGCTGGCGGCGGGTGTGGTGGTCTCCTGTCTCATCGCCATGGTGGAGACCTGGTGGACAAGGAGGAAGGGCTCACGAGTCCCCTCCAAAGAGGTGAGGAGCTGGGGGAGGCCAGGGTGGTTGTGGGGGTCTGTGTCTGGGGGTCTCGGTAACACTTGACTTGAACACTCTGTTTTCCGGATGTATGTCATGGTTGTCATGTCTACTGTACATGGTGTCAGTGTCATGATGTAACAGATGTTTGTACGTAGTCAGGAGAGCTGTCGTTAACCTGTCAGTCAAGTGGTCTGTCCCTTGCTGTGGTGTCAAAGCTGTCCCTGGCTAGCTGGTTAGGACGGACAATAAACAAACATTTGGCGTTTGATAAGATGAACACAGTGAAACTGCGGCACACTCCAGGGTTTTCCATCTATGCCACTGGAACTACATAAGGCGTGGGAACAAACCTCTTTTTAGAAGATACTGCGTCATCAATTTAACTGACATCTGTTCCTGTGACTGCACATGACATGGAATGCGTCCCAAATGGCACCCTGTTCTCTATATAGTGCACTACTTTTGACAAGGACAACCAGGGTCCATATGATTCTGGTTAAAAGTAGTGCACTATATAGGGAATAGGGTGCCATTTGGGACGCACACATACTGTATATGAGGGGGGGTAAAATGTCACCAGTTTCAAGTGTATTTGCAAAATTCAGAAAACGAAAGGGTCCGGAAGCTCACACAAGCTACACTGACTAGAATGGTCATGGTTTCAGGGCTTAAACCACCATGAGCATCATCAATTGCAGCAACAGTTACTCACTCAAAAGACAACAAGTTCTCTTTAAACTGCATTTGGAATGTGGCTATCTAAATATTTCCTTGAAAGTCTGATTCCTCAAAGATAAGGTATTTTTATTGCCACATATTTATGGCCGTATAAAGACAGCCTATGGGATTGCTCCAGCATGCTCTAACCCAGACAGAGACAGGTACCAGAAATCAGTGCAGGCATTTCTAACAAACTGGTTCATTTTCTTCCTCGTGGCCCTCAAATAAGGACCATTCTGCCAAAAGCCCAATTTAGACAGGCCCACTAGGCTAAAGATGGACCAGTCCATCTGGCATTTGTGTCTCTGTACAGTCCATTTTCGGGACAGAGAAATAAATCCAGACTCTTGTGTTAACAACACCACAGAGTCATAGAGAAGAAGGCGCACCAGCTTGAAACAGAAACGTATCCAATGTTAAAGGGCTGTATTGAATTCTGATATCCCCTGTACATTTGATTGCTAACACAAATGATTGTGTGGCTGTACCTTGTCTCTCCTATCTTTCTTTCTGTCGTATCTCTTCTTCCACTCGTCCACCTAATGAGCAGGTAGGCATAGCCAAGGCGTTTTTGTCACTTCCAGAGCCAAGCACAGTGGTTGTGGAAATGATTGTCCCCGAGTCTCGAGGACTGTGACATCCCACTCGGCAAAGCTGATGTGAAATGCAAATGTACTAACGAGCAGAGAGTAATGCAATTATGGAAAATAAATATTGTCATGCCCAGTTTAGTGTTCATTAGTCATGTATAAATTAGAATCACAAATTAAATCAAGCCATGGAGTGGCACTAATTTAAGAGAATTTATTTGAAAATGCATTTTGTAATAAAGCAAAGTAAATCTTAGAATGAGGGTCAGTTTACCGCTAAAATAATAGTTTACTCCATTAACATTATACATTTTTTTTATTTCACATTTAATTTCCTATGTTGCCGAGATCCCTCTCAACCCACCTATCAAGCCACAACCAACCATGCACACACCCTCATCAATAACCCCTCTGCCATGCTCTCCTCTCCTTCCCTTCCCACCTCTCCTATCCCCTCCTATTCTGTCCTCTCAGCTGGTGTCTGTGTGTTGTTGACTGGGTCACGACATCATAGCCACGCCACAGGAAGCCGGGTGCTCAACAGAATGCCTGTTTCATCTCTTCAGCTCGGCAATAATGAAAGCTTTTGATCAAGGCAGCGAGGCCTGTGTCGTCTCAAGTCTGTTCCCCATCATAGCACCCCACCCCAGCTTTCTATCCCCCTCTACCCCCTACCCATGACCCCCTGCACTCACAACAGCTTTCATGTGTCAGGTTAACTAGTGAGCCTGTCTGGCCAGTGGTCATATACAAAGAATCCCAGTAGCCCCCTGCCATCTTTATTAACCTTCAATACAAGGACCCTGACTGACCAGTGTGTCGGTGCCTGGGGTTCAAGGTCTTTGTAATGGAGAGCGTTGAGAAATCAATGTGAGTATCACATCACTTAATTTAGCACTCAAATAGTCCTATCAAAATTGCCCTTTACTTTGGTTAGGTACTGCATGGATATTGGTTGCATTTGTTTAAAAAAAAGACTGTATTTGCATGGTATTGATTTTAAAGAGTGAGTTTTGTCAAAAACTGGGTAGTAGTGATCTGTTGCGAGCCCTCGTCCTCTTTGAATATTGAACTGATTTGGCTAATTCACATAAAACTGGACCTAAAACTGGACCTAGAGTGCTGCATTATAAACTTTGAACTTCATACCATTTACGGAATCCAAGAGTTGTTGGGGTAGCCTAAAGCTGCCATGGTGAAAGTAGTGGTGTCTTAGCCATGTTGTTTAGTTGAGCCCTACACTTCACCCTGCCCATGGCCCACAGCGACGCTGGTGACTGTGGTTACGGACCGTGGTTACGGTCGGCAGGGTAGTGGTGGTGAGGTCACATCCTGCTGGGCCCGGTGCAGTGTGTCAGAGTTACCCAGTGTGTCTGCAGTCAAGAGGATATCACTAGGAGCCATCAGCTTCCTCAATATACTGCACTACTGCCCTTTCTCATTAGGAATAGCCCTTCCCTCCGGTCCTCAATATAGGCTTCGTCCCAAATGGAACCCTATTTCCTTTATAGTGCACTACTTTCGACCAGGGCTTGAAACCATACGGTCAAAAGTAGTGCACTATGTACTGTAAGGAATGCTCCCTAGCTCTCTCACACACAGACAGACATACAACAAGCTTACAGCGTCCATACAAGCATACACAGACCAACAAACACTGAGGAATGTCACAGCTGCTATCAGTAGTATGATATCAATCGCGTTAGGCTTGTCGCAATTAAGCTAGTGTTCCTCTTTGAATGAAACCTGTACTTTGCACCTGTACTGACCTCGCCTTCTGGATGATAGCGGGGTGAACAGGCAGTGGCTCGGTGGTTGATGTCCTTGATGATCTTTTTGGCCTTCCTGTGACATCTGGTGCTGTAGGTGTCCTGGAGGGTGGGTAGTTTGCCCCTGGTAATGCATTCGGCAGACCGCACCACCCTCTGGAGAGCCTTGCGGTTGCGGGCGGTGCAGTTGCATACCAGTGATGATACAGCCCGACAGGATGCTTTCAATTGTGGATCTGTAAAATTTTGTGAGGGTTTTAGGTGACAAGCCAAATTCTTTAGCCTCCTGAGGATGAAGAGGCTCTGTTGCGCCTTTTTCACAACACTGTCTGTGTGGGTGGTCCATTTCAGTTTGTTAGTGATGTACAGTCGTGGCCAAAAGTTTTGAGAATGACACAAATATTAATTTTCACAAAGTCTGCTGCCCTAGTGTCTTTAGATATGTTTGTCAGATGTTATTATGGAATACTGAAGTATCAAAGGCTTTTACTGACAATTACATGAAGTTGATGCAAAGAGTCAATATTTGCAGTGTTGACCCTTCTTTTTCAAGACCTCTGGCTTGGCATGCTGTCAATTAACTTCTGGGCCACATCCTGACTGATGGAAGCCCATTCTTGCATAATCAGTGCTTGGAGTTTGTGGGTTTTTGTTTGTCCACCCGCTTCTTGAGGATTGACCACAAGTTCTCAATGGGATTAAGGTCTGGGGAGTTTCCTGGCCATGGACCCAAAATATCGATGTTCTGTTCCCCGAGCCACTTAGTTATCACTTTTGCCTTATGGCAAGGTGCTCCATCATGCTGGAAAAGGCATTGTTCGTCACCAAACTGTTCCTGGATGGTTGGGAGAAGTTGCTCTCGGAGGATGTGTTGGTACCATTCTTTATTCATGGCTGTGTTCTTAGGCAAAATTGTGAGTGACCCCACTCCCTTGGCTGAGACGCAACCCCACACATGAATGGTCTCAGGATGCTTTACTGTTGGCATGACACAGGACTGATGGTAGCGCTCACCTTGTCTTCTCTGGACAAGCTTTTTTCCGGATACCCCAAACAATCGGAATGGGGATTCATCAGAGAAAATGACTTTACCCCAGTCCTCAGCATTCCAATCCCTGTACCTTTTGCAGAATATCAGTCTGTCCCTGATGTTTTTCCTGGAGAGAAGTGGCTTCTTTGTTGCCCTTCTTGACACCAGGCCATCCTCCAAAAGTCTTCGCCTCACTGTGCGTGCAGATGCACTCACACCTGCCTGCTGCCATTCCTGAGCAAGCTCTGTACTGGTGGTGCCCCGATCCCGCAGCTGAATCAACTTTAGGAGACTTTCCTGGTGTTTGCTGGACTTTCTTGGGCGCCCTGAAGCCTTCTTCACAACAATTGAACCGCTCTCTTCGAAGTTCCTGATGATCCGATAAATGGTTGATTTAGGTGCAATCTTACTGTCAGCAATATCCTTGCCTGTGAAGCCCTTTTTGTGCAAAGCAATGATGACGGCACGTGTTTCCTTGCAGGTAACCATGGTTGGCAGAGGAAGAACAATGATTCCAAGCACCACCCTCTGTTTGAAGCTTCCAGTCTGTTATTCGAACTCAATCAGCATGACAGAGTGATCTCCAGCCTTGTCCTCGTCAACACTCACACCTGTGGTAATGAGAGAATCACTGACATGATGTCAGCGGGTCCTTTTGTGGCAGGGCTGAAATGCAGTGGAAATGTTTTGGGGGATTCAGTTAATTTGCATGGCAAAGATGGACTTTGCAATTAATTGCAATTCATCTGATCACTCATCATAATATTCTGGAGTATATGCAAATTGCCATCATACAAACTGAGGCAGCAGACTTTGTGAAAATTTCTATTTGTGTCATTCTCAAAACTTTTGGCCACGACTGTATATGCCAAGGAACTTGAAGCTTTCCACCTACTCCGCCGCGGTCCCGTCGATGTAGATAGGGGGGTGCACCCTCCGCTGTCTCCTGAAGTCCACGACCATCTCCTTTGTTATGTTGACGTTGAGTGAGAGGTTGTTTTCCAGGCACCACACTCCCAGAGCCCTCACCTCCTCCCTGTAGGCTGTCTCTCCCTGTAAGCTGTCCCATTTGTTGTCCGTTTTGCATAACACCTCGATGATTTCCAGTACTTCCATTCTCCTTTTCCTTCATCAGTTGCAATCAGAAAAATGTGTCACCTAATGATTCAACAATAGAAAAAATCATAATAATGTATTATTACTCTATGGGAACAAACACACACACACACTCACGGTCCACAAACACACAGCTCCCACTGAGCTCCAACCCAAAGCCACGTTAGCTGCCTGGGGACGAGCTGCGTTTGTATCTCTGTTTTCCTCCTGGTACATGAATGCTGCATTCTGTTCATCCCAATGTGTTAGATGCCTGTCCCTGTTCAGGCCTCTGCTTCTATGTGATCACTGTTAGTGTTTCTGTATTGCGTCTCTGTGCTGTGTATTGTTGTATTGTTGACACGGTGATGAGGTCACACACTCCAATGAGGCTTTACTAAACTCTACCCTCCAAGCAGATATATGATTTGGGTATTGGGGGTCTCATAATTTAATGAAAGCATTTCAATCCTTCAATGTTGCAGGATTCATTTCCAACACAAACAGATTGCCAGATGCATTTTGACATATCTAGCACATACATTAATTAGTTCATGTTAGTGTTGGGATAGGTCCCTTGCTCATAGGCACAAGAGTAATATAGGCTACACACAGTATGGCCAACTCTGTCTTTTAACCAGTTTAGTTAAGTTTATTAGGATCCCTATTAGCTGTTACTCATTCAGCAGCTACTCTTCCTGGGATCCACACAAAACGTAAAATACATGACACAGTACAGGGCAGTTATAGAATAGCACAAAGGCAATACTACATTAAATCCTTATCCTCTGTCCACCAATGCATCTCCTTTGCTGCTATATTGTATGACTGTGTTTCTGTGGCTGTATACATGTACCACAGATGTTGATGTTACTTGGAGTCGTTTGGGTGGTGGGTGGTGGGTGGTGGATCTGTCTTGCTATATACAGTGTGTAATGATAAAGGAAGAGAGGGTGGCTAAGGAGTATCGGACACTACACACAATGGACGGCCACTTGGTTCACAATACTGAGCACAAAATGTTTGATCATGTCTGATTTACTGTCCCTGCTGGCTGAAAGCTCTCATTCCCTTTTGGTTTTGTTTTGTAGATAAGTACACTGTGTTGAGGGTAAAGCGGGCGAGGGAGAGCAATACAAAATGCCATTTTTCACCCTTCCAGGTATATCTTCGAAGGCTCCTCCTCGGACGTAAAAAAAAAAAAAAACACAGAGTGTGTGTGTGTTTGTATGGGCTGACTGTGCTGTCTTTTCTACTCACCCCCGCCTCTCCTCCGACCAAATCCCTCCTTCATCCTCCCATTTGCCTGCTCTCATCCTTTCTCTGTCCGTCTGTACGTCTGTCTGCCACTGTCTCTCTGTCCTTGCACAAACACCCACAAACACACATACACAGACACAGGCCGATGGCACTTCCGCCAGGCAAGCTGAACCGTGCCACCACCAACATGACACCCATCACGACATCCCCCTCACCACTCTCAGGACTGCCTCCTCCCCCCATTATCCCCAGTCACCCGCATGCTGTGACCTCCCATGTGCCTTGATCGTCCAGCACAGGGTCGAACCCAACGACGAGCCCTCCCAACTCGTCCCTAAAATAAGAATGACCTCTTTCGCTGCCTCTCCTCCCACCTCCAGGGTATACCTATGACAGAAGCTTTAAATAGGAGCGGATGCTGTGAGATTCTTGTTAGAGCGAACTCAAACCATTCGGTTGTGGGAATACAACCCCGATTGTCATATTTATTGCTTTTCTGCTGACAACAACAGAACTATTGCATTGATGACATTTCTAGTCACTGGCACTGCCTGCCAATATGTGAGCTATGATGCCTTTCCTCCACTAGAGGGCTTGCAGCATGCTCTCGCCGACCAAGCATAATACGGTTTAGTGTGCAGTCATGTAATGGGTTAACAGGTGCATGTTATTAGAAATGCATGTTTAGCTAAGGTCTGCAGTGCGGATCTGTACATTTCAATTCATATGAATGAAAGTGAGCCACTCTAACGTGAATGAATTCCCCCCCAAAATGGAAGCCTACACATCTGATTGAAACAGAGGCCATTCGCTTAGAACACTTATTAACTCTGTCTTATATTTTGCTTTGTGTGTTAGCAAAGTCCTGCTACACATGACACTCTTCAGTTGATCCAACAGGCCGGTCCTCTCGTCGTACGGTAGTTACCCATAAGGTAACCTGGCTCTAGCAGTCAACTGACTGGCCCTCTGTCACTCACTGTTTTTCTCTCGCCACCTCCTTCCTCGTTCCTTTACTTTCAACCACCCCTCCTTCCTCAATCCCCCACTGCTGGGTGTGTGGCATGACCAGATCACCACAAACAGTACCCCCTCCTGCCCCCTCCCCCTCTGAGACGGAGAGGGTAACCGGGGCAAGACCCCCCTCCACTCCACATGGTCAGTAGCTCTGTCAGTGACTCTGTGTCTGTACCCACCACCGGGGATGCCCTCTCCCAAAATGGAGTAAGCGCTATGTGTTCCCTCCACCTCCAGCCAACGGTACCCCACTCCCTGTTCCCCCACAAGGGACACAATCATCTTGCATCTTTCCTCTCAGCACAAGCATGAAACCCCCTCTCTGAGTGTGACCATCACAAAGATGTGAACCAATCATTTTATGTGGATGTAGTAGTGCTATTTATATGTCTGTATCACACTTTTTTTTTTTTACAAATCTAGTTTTTGTTCAAGATGAACATATGGGAAAGATGGGTAAAACCCCTTTCCCCTCTAACTGTATTCACAAAACCAATCATTAAATACATGTAGCTACCTTGCACTTTAACTAGTGTGTAGATGTAAGCATCTGCACACATTTTTAATGCCTACGCAACAACGTGGCAAAAAAAATTACTGAATCCTAATCTGACCGTTGTGTCGCATTTGTAATCTATTTTCTCGCCGACTTGCTCCAAAAGGAGCGGTCAGTAATTAATAAGACCATATTAATGCTTGATTGGTTGTTCGGCATGGCATGCTCAAATCTAACAGCACGTTGCCTTTAGCGGTGTGTGTGTTTGGATTCCAGAGGAGCTGTAGACCCTGTAGATATATGTCTGTTTGTGTGTTCTCCTTACTGCAGCTCAGACTTCTCTGTACCTACCTACCTCTCCTTACCTTACCTCCTTACCTTACCCCACCTATCCCTTTCGGCCCACCTACCCCACCTATCCCTTTCGGCCCATCACTTCAATCCCATCTCACTCTTACTTCATCTCACTGTCACTCCATCTTTGTCTATTTTCCTCTGTGTTCACCAATCTCTATTGGTCTCTTCTCCTCCTCGCTCATCAATCCTCGTTTCCTCCTTCTCTCCTCTGACTTTTCCCCCCTGATCTCCCTCAATGGATGTCCTCACTACTCCTCAATCGACAACCATACTCATGCACTTTTCCCTCACCGTTCCGTCACTCCGCTCTGTCCTCCCCTTTCTCCTTTCCTACTTTTCTCCCTTAACAACCTTCACTCCTTTTCCTCTCCCTCTTCCTTCTCCCCCTTTTATCCTCACTCTCCTTTGACCCTGTCCTCCGCCACCTCTCTCTCTCCCCTCGCCCCCTTTCCTGCGCACCCTGTCCCCCCCTGCAGGATGATAAGGAGATCGACCTGGAGCACCTTCACCGCCGGGTTAACAGCCTGTGCACAGAGGACGACAGCCCCCACAAACAGTTCTCCACCTCCTCCATTGACCTGACGCCACTGGACATGGACTCTATGCCGGCCAACCGGCAGGCCCTGGAGCAGATCAGCGACTTCCGAAACACGCACATCACCACTACCACCTTCATCCCCGAGCAGATCCAGACCCTCAGCCGCAGCCTGTCTGCCAAGGCCCAACAGGGCTTCGCCTTTGGTCCCGTGCAGGACCACCGGACTGGGGGGCCCTTCAGGCAGAGAGCCCCCAACGGAGGCTTCTTCCGCAGCCCCATCAAGACTATGTCCTCCATACCCTACCAGCCCACTCCCCAGCCCAACTTCGGCTACGGCAACGACCCAGACCGGGGCACGTCCATATGAGGCGAGAAGGAGTATGCCGCACAGCGAGAGAAGGATGAAATTAAACGCACTCAAAAAAATCTATGTACATAGGAATCTTTTTCAGTTCTGATTTTTTGAGGGGCTTTGCTTTTGTTTGGTGGGGGGGGGGGTGATTTTCCTGCTGAAACCTGGTGGTGAGAGGTCAGGGACTTGAATATTTGCTTTATTGTCATCATTCTCATGGTTGTCTAGGGATCTTTTGGGTGTGACGGGGCTCTGTTTTCTCTTTTTCGTTTCATGGCATTTGAGGACTGCCTTTCTGAAGAAGCTTTTGGACCCAACAAGGAGGATATGTGTTTGTTTTTTGCAACAGAAAACACTTTTCTGTTCTTGAGATCCACAAATCGGCAACAGCCCTATGCTCATTTGAAGGATGTTCTTGTCTTTGCCTTTCACCATATGGGACTCCATCCCACTCAGTTCTCTGGTGTTGATCATCAATGCCTGTACTCCAAATCTGAAATCTGCCCCAAAATGGGTGTCCATTGGCTCCACTACCCTGCAGACTGAGACCTCACTGTCTGCGCTCTGGGCACGCTTCGTCATTTTTGTGCACATAAGGCTCCATCAATTCCACTGCACTGTACCAGTGCCCATAGACCTGTATTTGATTGTATGTAGTTTGGATCTTTTTTTCTCACCTGTACTGTGCTGTCTATTTCAAGGTGAGCGCCTCAGCCTCTTAACAAACACTTGAGAGATGCATAGAGGGACAAAAAGGAACTGAAAATAACAGAGATAAAAGACAACAGACAAAGGACTTTTAAAAAGCAGCTGAGGCTATTGTATGTATTTTATTGAATTTGTTTTGAAAATCTATTTCAATCCGTGGAATGTGTTTGGTCAGAATGTCACACAAAAAAAATGTTTGGCGCTGTCTCATTGTTTTTTTTCTACCAATTTTGAAAAGCGCTAAATGACTGCTATAGTCTTACTCTGGTTTGCATCATCAATCATATTCAAAAAACTGTTGTTTTTTTTTAACTAATTTGTAGTTCTACCACGGCTCAGTCAGAAAAAAAGTCACATTTCATTCTCCAGTCCACTAACTGACTGTTGTGTAGCTGTAAGGGCAAACAGTTGAGCTCAGCGCGAGGAGAACCCCTTTCAGATAACATCCTCGGTACAAGCCATATCAGTACAGGCTGGCTTCACCTTGCCAGTTTCCTGCTTCAATAGGATTTCTTGCCATTGGAACTGTAGAGCTGATGGCATTCATTTTGAAAGATCTTTCTTCATTTCTTAAATGTTAAGGGTACTGTTTATCTAACTTTTTTAAAGTGCCAATTGTTTAATTGAGGCCATTTAAGGTGCAGTTTGGAGGGAGGGGGTCAAAAAAAATATATTTTGTGAAGGGAAAAGTGGAACCAAACCTTTTCACTAACACTGTATTAATATTTAATAATGTTTGTTGTTTAGAATGAGCTTTCAGTTTGTTATCTTAAGACTAAACCGCAAATGTTGTGCGTAGAGAACAGAAGCCGTATTTGATGCAAGCCTTCTAGATGTTCTTTTCTTAAGCTACGGTATGGCTATCGAATGACAATAGGACACAGACGATGTTTAAAGAAATTTTATTTCCTATTAACGACAGACACATTATGAAATATGTATATTTTACATGTTGATGCTATATTTGTTAAAAAAGAAAAAAAAGAATATATCATATGAGCATTGAGTTAGCAGTCACCCTATACATTTGGTTTCCCTCAGTTCCAGCCCACACATAAGCTCTCTCATGTCATCTTGAGTTCATTTTGATTTGCTGGTTAATAACAGAGGAGGCAAGTTCTTAAAAAGAAGCATGCACAACTTGCCATGCCCCGTGCCATGTTTTATTTCATACATAGAACGTACAGGATTACTTGATAATTTTCAACTGATTATGATGTGCAGTATTTAATATAGGCCTATTTTGTTGTATGTGTTGCATATTATTCAAACGGAACAAACTGAGGCCTCTGTTACAAGTGGCAAAGCTTTCTGTGTATAATTTGTCTAATAAACTTGTTTTCTACAGTGGTATGGTTTTTTGTAGTCTTTGCTGTGACTGCGTAGGCCTGCCAGACAAGATGTTACAGTTTTCCATGTATTGTCATGGTGTTGTGTAGCTCTGGTCCTGGGCATTAGTGTATGTTTTGGAACTCACGCTAACGTCCCTGACCAGAGCTAGGTGTTCGGGTGGGAAGTACACCCAGCCTGTGCATAATGATTAGTTCAAGATTCATTAAACATATCTATTGTTTGGTGTGGATTTCTATGTGTGCGCGATTTACGATCAAATCTGTGAATGTTTTACAAATGAGGTTCCCCAGGTTCTAGGTTATGTTAATCTTCATCCCAGTGTGGTCTTCATCACTTTCAATGACACATCATAAGAAGGATACTCCCTCTTGGAACAGCTGGGCCCATTACTGGGTTGGGAGAGCACATCAGATACCAAGCAAGTCAACGTCTGTCTAGTTGTGCCGTCATGCCACCACTTGTCATGTTTGGCGTGACAATGAGTGATAAGGTGTAGGAAGAGAGCACAACATATCTGGGACCAGGTTTGCTGGTTTATGTGTAAAGGAGGTGCTTTTGTTAACTCCGAAGACATTATTCTGTACCTTTTATGAAACTCTGGGAGTATTGAAATGGTGTCTGTGAAAGACCATCCAATAGCTTTTGAAACTACAGTTTTGTAAAAGTCATTTTTTGTCTGTTCTTTACAATATGGTGAGGAATAGGCTAACTCTCATTACTCAAGCAATTGTGTTGTTTCATTTTTAAGCATGGTGTGGCGCTGTTTCACTGGAAACCATTTTGTAGACAATGTTGTGCTATCTGATCTGAAGAGAGAGAAAGAGAGCCCTTTGAATTGAATTGAGAGCGCGAGAGCGAGAGTGCGTGCACGTGTGTACAGCACTTGATTTATGATATAACCTTTATTAAACAAAATGGAATATGAAACTAAAACATGAGGGATATTTTTCAAGGTCTGCACTTGCCATTGCCTAAAGTTGTGCCTAAAAACAAAAGGCACCTAATCATCCAAATTCTGGCTGTTCCATGAAGGCCTTAGAATTCCAAAGTAAATAAATACCAATGGTACACAGATCCATTATTATTATTAGGCTAATATTATGATTATTGTTGTTATCGTTATTATTATTAGTAGTAGTAGTATTAGTAGTGTTCTTATTATCAGCCTATTTCTGCATCCCTCCAGTGCACCTCGTTTCCCCGGAGACAGGAATGGGGTGAGCAGCATGCAGACTGCATCACGCTGGAAGCCCCCACTGGGTCACATTTTGAGCCCATTTTCCAAAGAGTCCCCCAAGCGTGTCGAATGGAACATAGAGTCGCCATTGTGCATGCGACATTTTAATAATCGACAGCTACAATATCCAACCTGTTGTTTGCTTTAGGAGCCATTCCATGCTCACTGGACGGCCACTTGTAGGTGGAGAGACGGACCTAGGCGCCAGTCCCCAAGCCTCGACGCCTTATGAATACATGAATAAAAAGTGAAAAGATTCATGTAATTTAATCTCAGAAATTGTAGGATTTTGTCCGCTGTCCTGCATGGACGGGCTGGTCTCACATGTTTGATATTGCTAAACTTTCAGTAGGCTATATAGTATTTTACAGGCTACAATTCTTTCCGTTTTTGCTTAGGCCTACTTCATATAGCCAAGATCATGTCTAAAGACATTACAACTTATTCAATCATTCCTGCTATGTGTTTATTTGTATGACTTCATTTTCTCAATAATTATTATCATTGTTATTTATATTGTTATTCAGTAGCCTAGTCTATTTTCCTATTAATAACTGAGTGTTCGGAAAGTGACATTGCGGCTGGTTTACGTATAGGCTATCTGGTTGCCTTTTCGGCTATTCTTTTATTTGATACTAGTTTCTAGCCTATAATATTTTATCATATTCTTAGAGATACCCATATGATTTGTATATTTAATTCGTTTAGATATATAATGTTCTTATCATTCTATAAGAAGGGGGGGGGGGGGCTGCTGTCACTGTCCGAGCACTGTTCCACGCGCACACTACTTCCTCCTCGCTTGCCACTGCTTCTGACAGTAAAAGCGCTGTCGAGCCCCCTGCTCATCTTTCCGATCCCTGTGAAGCTCTTTTACCAACAGGGCGTTCCGTAAACCGGATCAAAAGGTTTTGAACCTGTACAAAAGAAAATGAAACTCGAGATGGCCTTAACATTCATAGAATGGAGGAGCGGATCGGTGAATTGACAATGAGCACGAACCCCAGGAGCCGAGTTCTTTGGTCAAACTGTTTTCAGTTCCTAGAACCAGGATGGAATATTCTTTGCTTAGTTGGCGCCCTTTTCGTGGACTAAATTAATTTCTGAATTTCTATGAGTCTGGAAATGTTACCTTAAATTCACGCATAGGCAGATTTTTGGACATGGGAGCTACAGATCTTGAAGTATCCACACCCCTTGACTTTTTCCAGATTTTGTTGTGTTACAGCCTGCATTTAAAATAGATTAAATTAAGATTTGTTTGGTCACTGGCTAAAACACGATACCCCATAATGTCAAAGTGAAATTAGGTTTTTCGAAATTTTTACAAATTAATTAAAAATGAAAAGCTGAAATGTCTTGAGTATATAAACATTCAACCACTTTATGGGAATCCTAAATAAATTCAGAAGTAAAAATGTGCTTAACAAGTCACATAATAAGTTGCATGGACTCACTCAGTGTGCAATAATAGCGTTTAACATGACTTTTGAATGACTACCTAATCGCTGTACCCCACACATACAATGTAAGATCCCACAGAGACCAGGGAGGTTTTCAAATGCCTCCCAAGGAATGGCACCTATTGGTAGATGGGTAAAAATATAAAAGCAGACATCGAATATCCCTTAGAGCATGGTGAAGTTATTAATTACACTTTGGATGGTGTATCAATACAACCAGTCACTTCAAAGATACAGGGGTCTTTCCTGATGTAGTTGCCAGAGAGGAAGGAAACCGCTCAGGGATTTCACCAAGAGGCCAATGGTGACTTTAAAACATTTACAGAGTTTAATAGCTGTGATAGGCGAAAACTGAGGATGGATCAACAACATTGTAATTACTCCACAATACTAACCTAATTGACAGAGTGAAAAGAAGGAAGCCTGTACAGAAGAAAAAAATATTCCAAAACATTCATCCTGTTGCAACAAGGCACTAAAGACATATTGCAAAAAAAAAAAAAAGCTATTCAGTTTTTGTCCTGAATACAAAGTGTTATGTTTGAGGCAAGTCCAATAAAATACATTACTGACTACCACTCTCCATTTTTCAAGCATAGTGATGGCTGCATCATGTTATGGGTATGCTTCTAATCGTTAAGGACTGGGGAGTTTTTCAGGATAAAAAAATTAACGGAATGGAGCAAAGCACAGGCAAAATCTTAGAGGAAAACCTGATTCAGTCTGCTTTCCCCCAGCCACTGAGAGACAAATTCATCTTTCAGCAGTACAATAACCTAAAACACAAGGCCAAATCTACACTGGAGTTGCTTACCAAGAAGCCCTTGAATGTTCCTGAGTGGCCGAGTTACAGTTTTGACTTAAATCTGCTTGAAAATCTATGGCAACTTTGGCAAGACATGAGAATGGTTGTCTAGCAATGATCAACAACCAATTTGACAGAGCTTTAATAATTTTTTAAAGAATAATGGGAAAATATTCCAGGTCTGCAAGCTCTTGGAGACTTCCACAGAAAGTCTCACAGCTTTCTAATCGACCTGGCCCGGGTTCCCTGGAAGGATATTGACCTCATCCCGTCAGTTGAGGATGCCTGGTCATTCTTTAAATGTTACTTCCTCACCATATTAGACAAGCATGCTCCGTTCAAAAAATGCAGAACCAAGAACAGATATAGCCCCTGGTTCACTCCAGACCTGACTGCCCTCGACCAGCACAAAAACATCCTGTGGCGAACTGCAATAGCATCGAAGAGCCCCCGCGATATGCAACTGCTTCAGGGCAAGTTCAGGAACCAATACACGCAGTCAGTCAGGAAAGCAAAGGCCAGCTTTTTCAAGCAGAAATTTGCATCCTGTAGCCTCTAACTCCAAAAAGTTCTGGGATACTGTAAAGTCCATGGAGAACAAGAGCACCTCCTCCCAGCTGCCCACTGCACTGAGGCTAGGTAACACGGTCACCACCGATAAATCCGTGATAATCGAAGACTTCAACAAGCATTTCTCCATGGCTGGCCATGCCTTCCTCCTGGCGACTCCAACCTTGGCCAACAGCCCCGTCCTCCTGCTGCTACTCGCCCAAGCCTCCCCAGCTTCTCCTTTACCCAAATCCAGATAGCAGATGTTCTGAAAGAGCTGGAAAACCTGACCCATACAAATCAGCTGGGCTTGACAATCTGGACCCCCTATTTCTGAAACTGTCCGCCGCCATTGTCGCACCCCCTATCAACCAGCCTGTTCAACCTCTCCTTCGTATCATCTGAGATCCCCAAGGATTGGAAAGCTGCCGCGGCATCCCCCTCCTCAAAGGGGGAGACACCCTGACCCAAACTGTTACAGACCTATATCCATCTGCCCTGCCTATCTAAGGTCTTCGAAAGCCAAGTCAACAAACAGATCACTGACCATCTCGAATCCCACCGTACCTTCTCCGCTGTGCAATCCGGTTTCCGAGCCGGTCATGGGTGCACCTCAGCCACGCTCAAGGTACTAAACGATATCATAACCGCCATCGAAAAAAGACATTACTGTGCAGCCGTTCTTCATCGACCTGGCCAAGGCTTTCGACTCTGTCAATCACCATATTCTTATCGGCCAGACTCAGTAGCCTCGGTTTTTCTAATGACTGCCTTGCCTGGTTCACCAACTACTTTGCAGACAGAGTTCAGTGTGTCAAATCGGAGGGCATGTTGTCCGTCCTCTGGCAGTCCTCTATGGGGTACCACAGGGTTCAATTCTCGGGCGACTCTTTTCTCTGTATACATCAATGATGTTGCTCTTGTGCGGGCGATTCCCTGATCCACCTCTACGCAGACGACACCATTCTATATACTTCCGCCCTTCCTTGGACACTGTACTATCTAACCTCCAAAACGAGCTTCAATGCCATACAACACTCCTTCCGTGGCCTCCAACTGCTCTTAAACGCTAGTAAAACCAAATGCATGCTTTTCAACCGCTCGCTGCCTGCACCCGCACGCCCCGACTAGCATCACCACCCTGGACGGTTCCGACCTAGAATATATGTGGATCATCTAATAAGTACCTAGGTGTCTGGCTTAGACTGGCAAAACTCTCCTTCCAGACTCATATCAAACATCTCCAATCCAAAATCAAAGCCAGAATCGGCTTCTCTATTCCGCAACAAAGCCTCCTTCACTCACGCCGCCAAACTTACCTCAGTAAAAACTGACTTATCCTACCCGATCCTCGACTCGGCTCGATGTCATCTACAAAATAGCTTCCAATACTTTCTACTCAGAAACTGGATGCAGTTTATCACAGTGCCATTCGTTTTGTTACTAAAGCACCTTATACGACCCACCACTGCGACCTGTATGCCCTAGTCGGCTGGCCCTCGCTACATGTTCGTCGTCAGACCCACTGGCTCCAGGTCATCTACCAAGGCTATGCTAGGTTAAAGTGACCGCCTATATCTCGTTCACGTGGTCACGATGGCTACACCCACCTGGCAACACGCGCTCCAGCAGGTTGTATCTCACTGATCATCCCTAAAGCCCAAAACCTCATTTGGACGCCTTTCCTTCCAGTTCTCTGCTGCCTGCGACTGGAACGAATTGCAAAAATCTCTGAAGTTGGAGACTTTTATCTTCCCTCAACAACTTAAAAAATCTTACTGCTATCCCGAGCAGCTAACCGATCGCTGCAGCTGTACATAGTCCATCTGTAAACTACCCACCCAACTTTACCTACCTCACCCCCCATACTGCTCTTTCAATTTATTTACTTTTTCTGCTCTTTTGCCACACCAGTATCTCTTCTTGCACATGATCATCTGATGATTTATCACTCCAGTGGTTAATTCTGCTAAATTGTAATTATTCGATTTATTGCCTACCTCATGCCTTTTGCACACATTGTATATAGATTCTCTTTTTTTTTTCTACCATGTTATTGACTTGTTTATTGTTTACTCCATGTGTAACTCTGTGTTGTCTGTTCACACTGCTATGCTTTATCTTGGCCAGGTCGCAGTTGCAAATGAGAACTTGTTCTCAACTAGCCTACCTGGTTAAATAAAGGTGAAATAAAAAAAAAATAAAAAAAATAATCGCTGCCAAAGGTGATTCTAGCATATATTGACTCAGGGGTGTGAATACTTATGTACATTCGATATTTAATATTCAAGAAATGTGCTAAAATGTCTATAAACATGTTTTCACTCTATCATTATTTGAATATTGTGTGTAGATGGGTGAGAGAGAAAAATATATATTTAAACCATTTTGAGTTCAAGCTGTAACAACAAAATGTGGAATAAGTCCAAGGGGCATGAATACTTTCTGAAGGTACTGTTTATGGAAAATATTGTCAGCGTTTCAAAAGTTTTGCCTTAGACCTAATTTTATTTCATTGTTGACTAACTTACAACCGGGACAAAATGTAGCCAAGGCCCTATAGCCACAAGGAACTTGATGATGATGATGATGATGATTATGACACGGCTTTATGATCTCCATTTTCGTTTGACAAATGTAGGTTTTAATGACACTTTTCTGGATATTAGTCCTATGTCTTCTCTTAGAAGAGATGCATACAACTGGACACAGCCCCCAGTTCAACATCTAGTTTACATTTGGTTGAGTTGTGAGCTAAAGTGAATTCATCGCGAAATCAACAAAAAAAATGGCACCACTTCATTGGATTTAGGTTAAACGTTGGGTGAAAAAATACGAAATGACCTTAAGTTGATGACTTTTTGCAAGTCCAATTCGTTTTTCACGTTGATTGAACTGTCATCAATTTGATTTTTTGAGGTTGAAATGACGTGCTACGACGTTGATTCAAGCAGTTATTATCCGGTGGGATAGGCCTACATTGTCAATTTCGAAATGACTGTCTTTAGTATTGAAGATGTTTTTTTTAGGAGCCAAAGAAGTTATTGACATGCCTGCGGTATTGGACAGGTGCATGGACATCCTCAAACAGTCCACGAGCTGAAGCTCGCGCTGTCCACACTCCTAACCATATAGCTATATCCCTGCGTGTGACCTGAGGGACTGCCCTTTGTGCGGTTAAACAGTCTTTAAACCGAGGCATTATCATAAACAGTCTTGGCATAATAACCTCTCTCGGGTTTTCCGAGACTTCTCATTGGTCGCCAACACGCGCCTGCCCCAAGTGCTCTTATTGGTCAAAGCGCCACGCGACCAGCTGAGAAAGGGGGCTCCCAGGCGCGTGCCGCTTTTTAAAGCGATGCCGCGCCTTGAGACACTAGAGAAGGAGTCCTGCACGCGACATAGTGCGAGCACAGTGTGCAAAATAAACGTTCTTGACAGCATTTTATATTTTGCTAAGTTTTTAGTCCAAGCCACCTGATTTATAGTTTTTTTTAAATGGATGTTATCAGTGTTGAGGAATGGAGCAAAGGCGCAAAGGAGATGTGCGAGGTGCAGCACTCGAAAATGGAGAGGGGGGAGCAGAGCGAGTACCCATCAAGTCTGGCACTCATGGACAGCAGTGACCCACGCGCCTGGCTGGCTCCCATGCAGTCTGGCACCTGCGCGGCACACGCCGACTACCTGCTGCACTCGCCCAGCTCCAGCTTGGAAGGCGGGTTCCCCACATCCGGCCACAGCCCAAACTTTAGAAATAGTTCCAATAGTCCGCTCAAAGTGCGGGACTTGTGTCGGCTAAAGGGATCGGTGAGCGCCGAGGAGGGCAGACAGAGAGCTCCATCCAATCCCGGTAACGTTGTGCAGAAGGTGAGGCGCCAGGCAGCCAATGCGCGGGAGAGGAGACGGATGCATGGCTTGAACCATGCCTTTGACGAGCTGCGCAGTGTCATCCCTGCTTTCGACAATGACAAAAAGCTTTCCAAATACGATACCCTGCAGATGGCCCAGATCTACATCAACGCGCTGGCGGACCTGCTACAGGGTCCCGGTGTGGACTCGCCAAAGTGTGACCTGTTGTCCGCCACGGAGAGTCCCCGGGGATCCTCCGCCTCCACCTGCCAAAGGGGCGCAGGGACTGGGCTACCGGTCCAGGTTAACGGGATCCCATTCCCCGTCGAAGACGGCTCGTTCTCTACTTTGATGGAGCAAGAAATGCGGTCTTCCTCGGGGACACCCAGTTCCAGCTCCGAGAGCAGAAAGGACTCCCCCCAGTCGAACCGCAGTGACGGAGAGTTCTCCCCGCACTCCCATTTCAGTGACTCGGATGAGATGCAGATGGAGCTCCTGAGTGAAGATGAGCTCTCTGAACTCAAGCTTTCCAGCCTTCACAAATTTTGAAACTTCACCCTGGACTTTCAAATCGTGTCAATCATATCTGCTGGCATATGCCTACATTTTATACGATAATAGATTGCTTTCCAAAATCATTTTGTTTGGTTTGAGAGTTATATTTGATCAACTGTTAGATAAAGATGATTTTATGTCAGATCATTTGGTTCTGCCAATTAAATGTACCGTCTCCTCGGGACCAGGGAAAGACCCCTTTGCCATGTCGACTGTCGCGCGCAGCATTGCCACGGGCTTTCCCAATCCCACTTCATGGACAAACGTAGTCTTCCAAGAATTTGCCTGATATTATTTATGTACAGACCTTTGTAATTATATTTTCCATATAGCATACTGCTGATGATTTAATTGTTTATTTGTTTGTAAATGTCCCTGTATTCATTTGTTTGCGACTTCTAAAGTTAACAACGCGCACTTTAAAACACGAGTCAGAGGCTTGGAGCAACATGACTTTGTTATTGAACAACTGTTTTTTTGTAGTAGTAGTAGGCCTAATGCCAATTTAATATTTAATTTAGCAATTTTTTGTTATTTTTGTCTTTTTGGCTATTCACTTTAAATGCATTTATGTGTCTGTGCTTTCATTGGATGATTTAAGTTGATTTATTCCTGATTGTGTTCTATTGTTTTTCCAATTGAATGTGTCATTTCAAATGTTTCTAAAACCTAGTGATTTACCGTTAACTGGTTCATTTTCTTTTGATTTTGAGAATAAAATAAGCAAACTGAAAACCATCATTTTCTGTTGTTTCGTGTTTCAATATGTTGATACTAGCTTAATCGAAGAAAATACATATCCTACACTTCAAAATGTCATACAACTATTCCATGAAGGACCATGTTAACAAATCTTTTTCCATTGCATGACATGCAGAACCACTTGCGGGAATAAGGGGAATATTAACTCTAACTAACTTATAGCCTGTTTTGCTGATATTAATTATGAAACCTAGTGTAAAGATCTAATAACACAGGTATAAAATATGTTTCTTTGTGATGATGAAGCTATTATTATTATTCTTATCTCAAATGCATTTAGAAATATGCTGTCTCTAGAGGAGTCATTTTTTATATATATTTTAAAATATATATTTTAAAATATTACTCTATCCACCATAATCTTCCTTATTTATAAACAAAATCCAATTATGTGACCTTGTGGATATTCACGTTAATTCGGTTTATCTTGTGTATAAGACTAATAAATATATTTTTATTTTCCTGTGGTTTTGTCTCACCTTTTCCTGCATATTCTACGCATATTAAGTAGGATATTGATTGTTGGCTTGAGATAAGTTAAATGGTGTCAAATCCTTATATCAATCATAATTTAAATAGTTTGCAAATACAATATATCCAGTAAACCAACCACTTAGGCCAAAGACACTTGGGTGAAAGCTAATTCCATCGTTAAAGTACATTGATAGGACATTGATGTGTTGAAGCAGAAGGCAAACAAATATATATTTAATTATTCTCTTCATGTAAATATCTCAAATCAATCAAAGGCACGGACACTCAATTATTCCGATAATTTATCTAAGTGAACGATGTTTTGAACAGCGTGTTCTCAAAGCGCTCGCTCTCCATGTTTGGTCGAGCAATTATACATTCTAACTTGAGTGTTTAGGTCAACAGTGGCACTTCTCTCAAAATTATTAGGCTAGAATTAAAACTTTGAGTTTTGGCGACATTTGTACAATTAATTGTAATCGGAGTCTGCATTCAGTTCAGGCTATTGTTGGCAGGCCCGTGGTCCAAGGTGTTGTATAGCCTCATCGAAACACGCGCTGTCAGCTGGTGAGCGCTCGGTTCTCCTCCGTACACTGTGTGATCTATGTCCCTCAGGACTTGACTCACTTTCTAACCCCGCCATGCACATGCACACTTCTGCTTGCTTGCTCGCAAGATAGCCACACACAAACGCTCTCTCTCTGTCTCTCTCTCTCTCTCTCTCACTTTCTAAATAATTGATGTACACTCTTTTACCCTCATTTGATGCATTCATTTTCGGCTTAGACTAAGCTACAGTGCAGACTGTCAGTGACATTTTCATGTATAGCCAGCCTGGTCTCTTAGACTAAACGTAACATAATAAATGTACATTTGCGACACTCAAATTAGTATGATATGCAGTGGCAACCAGTCATTCAGCCCCACCTGTTTTGAGATCCAGATTTTTCGCAACAAAAAAATATGTATAAAAATAAAATTGGGGGGGCTTGCATGTTATTTTGGAATTAATACGTGTCACATATCAGTTTGCAAACAATGTAAAAAAATATATATATATAATTGAGTTAATAAAGTTGCATATCAACATGGTCTCTTTTTTTTTTTTTTTTTTAGTAAGGCAGCTCCAAAATACAGGTGTTTCAGCCTAGCTCAGTGCTTTCTGTGGTCCCGGGCTGGCCAGCAAAAAATTGGAGCATTGCACCGTGATTGGCTCCATATTCTGTCACTCATGAAGACCTTGCGCAATCGCCAAGCTTCAGTCTTTAGTAAGGGTAGACATCCAAAATTTCAGCCCTTTGGATCCTACCATAGAGTTATATTACAAAGGCTCAAGGTCATTGGCCACAGAAATGATGTCAAATCACATTATATGTACAGTAGCTTTGATTGGATTGATCATGTCAACATCTGACTTTCACAATCTTAGCTAGCAGTCATCATCGTGAATCAAGTCTAATGGTGGCAAATCCTTTTCAATCCTTGTCAAATTAAGAGAAATAATGAAGAGAAAATATAGATAAAACGTATCGGTGTTCATCGGCCATTGGACATAAACATTACACAACAAGTTGGAAATCGCAAATTCAACAATGACTGGTTTGTAAGGAATCGGTGGCTAACTGTGAGTTCAAGACAACTGAGAACTCGGGAAAAAAGAGCTACGACTGGTAAAATACGTTTTGAACTGTCAATCAAATCGGAATTGTAAATCCTGCATCTTTCTCTTTGATGAAAAAATTTGCCCACGAAGGACCACGGCGCCACTTTCCTGTTCAAGCACATCGCAACAACGTTAGTCCAAAAATGTCTTCTGTTGCTTCATAAATTATGTAGGATGCCAGAGAGATATGTACACTGTAGCTAAGAAAGTAATACTAAGTGTATGTTGTGTAGTAAGCTGTTAGTAGCCCATGTGCCTCACCCTAATAATTTTGTCTATTTACACCAACGCGGTATTGTAAACACATCGTTCATGGCCGGTGTGTGCTTGTTTGCGTATAACCTGTTTTGAAGAAATGTAATCATCGAATATTGTAAGAGCTTTCATTGTCTGTTTATATGCCCCCTTTATTTATGCTACGGTTCTGACTTGTTGTTCAGGGAGTACACTGTAAGAACGGCCCATGTTTTGAATTCTGTCGCTGTACATTTCGAAAGTGCTGAACAAATAGTTATATTGACTACATCCGTCATCGCTCGCTCATTAATGTCAATCGAAATTACGGATTGCCTCTTATCCGTTCGTTGTCCCCTTGTACATCTCAATTGTCAGTAGAAACCACATTTGTTTAAGCAAGTCAGTCATATCCACTATGTTTTTTAAAAAGACAGTAAATGAGGCTGAAGTAACTGTTTCGCTGCCAGACAAGGCTCCTTTGAAAGCCAGGTGTAGCCGTGGTAAGGTGTTGGGACTGCTGTTGGGACTCTGCTGTTGGGACAGCTTTATCTAAGCCCTAACAGTTTGTGGGCACCGTTTGTTAATCCAGAGATTCTTACCTTTGCCTCAAATCGGCAGTCTCGTCCAGATCACCATGGTATTTGTAGTTGTTTATGATAGCCACATTAGCAGCTAATTAGCATTTCCTTTTACAGGTGAATATACAGGCGAATATATTGATAAAAATCATCTTGTCCTAGAGAGATTCACACGATTATCAAAACGTCACGCCGGGGTAAGACTACAGGAAACACAGCCCTTATTAAGTGAGGAGAGGAGAGGATATTTTTAAAGTACTGGACAGCTTTGTGACATCAAATGGACTTTGGTGGTCAAGATGTGCTAGTATCTGTACTGATGGCGCAAAAGCCATGACAGGGAGACAGTGGAGTGGTAACGCGTGTGCAAGCAGTTAACCCCGACGCCACTTGGGTACACTGCAGCATCCACCAAGAGGTTCTTGCTGCCAATGGAATGTCTGACAGCTTGAAAGACGTTTTGGACACTACAGTAAAAAAAAATTACTTTGTTAAAGCAAGGCCCCTGAACTCGTATATTTTCTGCACTATGCAATGATATGGGTAGCGACCATGTAACGCTTTTACAACACTGGTTATCAAGGGGAAAAGTATTGACACTTTTTGGAATTGAGAGAGGAGCTTAAAGGTTTCTTTACTGACCATAATTTTCACTTGTCTGACCGCTTGCATGATGATGACGAGCTTCTCACATGACTTGCCTATCTGGATGATGTTTTTTACGCAAACATATTCAATGTGCGGGACAAATTTGAGGCTATGATTAAGAAGTTGAAAACTTCTCTGTCTGCATTAACAAGGACAACACACAGGTATTTCCATCATTGTATGATGTTTTTGTGTGCAAATGAACCCAAGCTTACAGACAATGTGATACATGTGTGATACAGCAAAGTACCTGAGTGAGTTGGGTGCGCAATTACGCAGGTACTTTCCCCGAAACGGACGACACAAACATTTGGATTCGTTATCCCTTTCATGCCCTGTCTCCAGACCACTTACCGATATCTGAACAAGAGAGCCTCATCGAAATTGCAACAAGCGGTTCTGTGAAAATTGAATTTAATCAGAAGCAACTGCCAGGTTTCTGGATTGGGCTGCGCTCAGAGTATCCTGCCTTGGCAAATCACACTGTTAAGACACTGATGCCCTTTGCAACCACATACCTATGTGAGAGTGGATTCTCAGCCCTCACTAGCATGAAAACTAAATACAGGCACAGACTGTGTGTGGAAAATGATCTAAGACTGAGACTCTCTCCAATACAACCCGACATTGCACAGTTATGAGCATCCTTTCAAGCACACCCTTCTCAATAACCTGTGGTGAGTTATTCACAATTTTAGATGAACAGATAAGGTTTTATATGTAAGATGGTTAAATAAAGAGCAAAATTATTGATTATTATTATATTATTATTTGTGCCCTGGTCCTTTAAGAGCACTTTGTCACTTCCCACGAACCGGGTTGTGACAAAAACTCTCATTCTTATGTTTAATGTTTTAATAAATGTATCGTATAGTGTGTGTGGCAGGCTTACAATGATGGCAAAAAACAACATTTGAGAGTGCGCTGACCCTGGTGCTAGAGGGGGTACGCAGCTGGAGGTTGAATGTTTGAAGTGGTACGGGACTATAAAAAGTTTGCGAACCACTGCTCTATACGATCATATGTAGGCAAAATGTTCAGTGGATTAGCCCACTCTGTGGAAAGGAGCTTATCGAAAAGTGTTGAAAAATGTATATATATTTTTTAAATACCTTCCGCTTCTGCTCCCGCCCTCTGGTTTTAACCAATCGCACAGTGTGCCCCGTGATCCCGATTAACGTGGAGAATAATAGACAATAATTGGGTGTTAAATTATTTAGAGAATTTATCCACACACCTTTTGAACATAGCAGCCATCTGTACTTGCTCGACTCTTGTGACCCGCTATAACTGAAATTATCGGATTTCCAGCGGTGCTCAGGTCTATCATATAGCCATAGTAGCGTACTGATGTCTGCGTTCCGAACCTATAGCCTACTTATATCTGTAGCCGATATCACCAAATGTTTTCTACTTCCTTGTTTTAATCCGTCCACAATACATTTAAACACCACTCTTTTTAAGAACGAACCAAATTCAAAAGTTGTCAAAGTTAAATGCCTATTTCATGAAATCTCACAAATAACGTTGCTCATTTAATGGGGAAGAAAAGCATTGGCAGTGGCAACCGTGTTGGAAGTTAGTGTTTTCAAGTTGTATGGTCAATAAAGTTACCTTTTTACCATTATACCTATTACCAATAATTTTTTCACAATTATTTATTTTGTTAAAAACTTATTTCATTTAATCAAAGTCCAGACTGACAGTAACGTGTGTCTCGGGAAAATCCTCAAAAATAACACTGAAATGCAAGTTATGCTATGGGCAGACCACCTCATTTCAATGTTGATAATTGGGTAATATTTGGTTGAGACGTTGATCAATGCGATTACAACCTATATTCCCCACTTGAAGAGACAGACAAAAAAGTTCATTGAATTTCCAATGTGCTATCACTAGGATTTCAACCATCTAAAAGCACAACCAAATTCCAATGGAAAAACATTGTCTGGTTTTTAGTTTAGTTGTCACCCAAATGTCTATCCCGGAGCTTTAAACCATTTAAAAGTACAGCAAAGTTAAAATGGGAATACATTGTCAGATATTTTGCTTATTTATACAACATATTAATGTGTTATCACTGTGCTTCATCTAATAGCATAACCAAATGACCTGGATTGGAGTTGAGATTACTTAAAAGTGCATGGTGCAAGTGATCAATGCCATTCAGAAATTCTATGTAGAAGCAATTGTGAAAGATCTGCACAGACCTGCAGTAACCTATGCATGCAATCTTGAACCTGCACGCTTTATATGATTACAAAATAACACACTTATAGTTATAGTAACCTCAACATGTGGCCATGGATGTGTTACTAATTAAGGTTGAATGTTACATTGGTTTGTAAGATAGCCTTAACTTTATGCGATTTACTGTGTTACAAAAGTAATATTGAATTGTGTTTGGTTTACAAAGCAACCAAATACCAACATTTACAGGACGTGTATCTACTGCTTGGATAATTCCATTAATCCCATTCTTTAATTTTTACTTTTGGTTGAGTTGAATCCAACATAATTTGTTAACTTGTCTACAAGTTAATAGTCCATTTATTGTATTTCAGCTTAGATAGTTCCATCTGTGCCACTGACTCAATTCTGGTTTGTCTACAAATTAATAATTGATATGTTGGATTTACATCTCCCTCTCAACCAAAAATCTAAGTTAAAGAGTAGGACTAAATCAAATCAAACTTTAAATGCACTTTAAATCAAGTTTAATTTGATTCAGTCTTATTATTTAACTTAGATTTTTGGTTGAGATTGGGACCCGAATCCAACCTATCAATTATTCATTTGTAGACAAACTGGAATTCAAGACAGGCTAAATCAGTGGCACAGATGGAACAATCCAAGCAGAAGACACATCTCCTTCAAATGTTGATATTTGGTTGAGTTGACCACCAAACACAATTCGATACCACTAAATTACATCTGAAATCAACCAGAGCTTGAAACCCTATGCCTATTGTACTGTCTATTTTTAGTTGAATTCTGGTTTGAATTGAAACAATAGCTGTCGATTACTTTGCAAATGCCATATAGGCCTAAATAGTCTCATTGATGATATATGACTTGTAAAGTATGGTCACATTTAATTTGCTCTTTTAAACCTACCGTTTGGAATGACTTTAATAGCAACAGTGAATCTATTTCGCTTTTTAGTGGAGATCTCCCAAAAATCATTTTCACTATGGCACATTGGTAATAGTGACAAATAGCATGTCTGGACTTGGTTAAAACCCTGAATGGGAGACCAAAGGGTAGCTGTAGATAGATTACTTCTCCAGTAGGAGGGGCTGCCCAGCCTAGTGATAGTGGATACAATGTTGAAGATCTGACGTTGTGTTAAAGTTACAAATTCAACGTATTTTATACAAGTTTTGTCTATGTTTAATTTTTGTTACGATGATGACATAATCCTGTGTTTGAAATTTCACCCTCAAAACAACACTTTACATTGATAATTTTTTTTAAATCAAATATATTTTCACATATATTCCACGTCACAATACGTTGACAAATTACCTTGAAACAACGTTGATTCAAGTGTGTGCCCGGTGGGTGCCCGGTGGGTACCCTCTCCATTTATGTCCCGGTGTAGGCTGCCTAATCTTTATGCATCTCCACTCATCAGAACGCAACTGGTGGTATCACAGGGCTGGCTCCAGGCATAAGCGACATGAGCGGTCTACCAGAAAATAAATAAACATATATTTCTTTCTTTCTTAGGAACTCAGTAGGGGTTGAGAGTTAGAATTGTTTAACACACAAGGTGCAAGTTCGACATCTGGTTGTTTGTGCAGTTTTTAAAATATATATATGTAAGTTAGTCTAGCCAGCAGTAGCGGTGCTTGGGTAAAATCACCAGGGAAGCCAAGCCAGGGAAAAAAGCCATATTACAACCTATGTGTTGTGATAATTGCATTGTTTGCTCCTTATCCTGCTAGTTCACATGCCTTGAGATCGTGATATATAGGCCTAAAGCCTAGACAATAAGAAGATACAGTGGCAGAATAAATTCAACCATACCTTTTTTTTCATCACAAAACCGGAGAGCAACATCTATCTATTGAAGTCCACATTGAAGTCCACAAAACATATTGCATGTAACTAACAGTTACTAACATTTAACTAAATTTCGCTTAAGGCCCCCAAAAAAGTCAAGCTAGCGCTGGGTATCATGTCAATTCAAAATAAACAACTGTCTCCAAAACAGCTGGGAGACAAGGCGGTTTGAGGTTTCACGCTCATAAAAAATGTAGATGTGGGTGTTATGAAAAACAAAAACAGCCATTCCATACCCTTCTTGCGTAACAGTGGTGCAAGGAGTGAACCCGAGACGCAACGCTCTTGCAAGTATCCTATGGCTTCACGTGCACCATCATGTTTCAACAACATCATTTCACTTTTTGCATGCTGTCAGTCACACTCTCTATCAGTCTGTCAATAGCCATACATGAATGGTAACAAAGTTGATGGGTGGTTTTGGGTGGCTACAATACTTTAACTTAATTAGTCCTTTTTTATTTTTATTTTGTAAAAGCGATTACAGTTATAGTGGTAAAAAAGGCAGCGAAATTATAATAAACTCTTGTTGCACTTGCCACCGACACAAATTGGTCTGTGTAATGGCATAATGAAAAAGATCCTCAACTTTTATTCTGCCAATCATAACATTGCACTGGTATTGTTTCTCTTACTCCAGCTTGGTAGTGGAAGGCTAATGTTCTTTGTTGACTCCAAAAACATATCATTTTTGAAGTTTCCAATGACTTAATATTGTCTTTGGAAGAATAAAAGTACTAATATTTAATCATATTCTTTCCATCAGCATTGAGGAGTGATATCATGTGCAATCATACTGTCCCATAAGAGTCCAAGCAACTGGCCAAAATGTAATTCAAACGGATTCAAACGGATTCAGAAGCAAGTGCATTCCATGGCTTTCTAAAATGAAAAGAGAGAGGCCCTTGAATTTCGTTTGAGATATGGAGTTCAGCAGTCCAAAAAGCTAGTACTCTCTGGGGACTCCAAAACAAAGGGTAGAACTGGGCTGTACTCCCCATCTGCTGAAGGAGAGAGGAGAGCAATGGGTTAAAAGAAAGAGCAACAAAACACAGGACCTAGGAGAGAGAGAGAGAGAGAGCGAGGGGGACAGAAAATGACAAAGCTACAGCAACATGCAGAGGGACAAGACACGTATGAAAAATATCTATTTGGATCATAAATCATGATATTCTGATGACATTCTTTCCATCACTTTGCAATGCCCATCAGAACTGTTGCTAAACTGCTGCAGTGCAGAGCGGCAGAGCAGCATCAAGTGTCTATGGTCCCTGTATTAGCGTAGCCTAGCCCACACTCAGGTCCACATAAGGCAGCTGGCCACGCAGAGAGCACCTGTCACACAGCCACCCTGGTCCAGCTCACCTGTAAATGCTGCTATTGAAATATTAATGGCCGCCATGCTAAGTGTGGGCGAGTGTGGAGTGTTTGTGTGGAGCCATTCACACACCTGCAAGCATATCTAGATATGGGGACTGCTTTGTGTTCTTTTAAAAAGATTGTTATCTAAGCAGGGTGGGGGAAATAATAGAGACGGTCACATGAGCCAATGAGTAAGAGGCGTGAATAATGCATTAACTTCCGAAGAACACCAGGTCTGTTGTCTGTTATCAACGCAAACTCCATGTCTCCCAAATATCTCGAGGCAGCGCTTCCAAAGTTTGCAGGTGATAGATCATGGAAATGTCTTTATGTTTGTCTAAGATCTGCAATATATCAGGAGAGAGGTGACCAGAGTGTCTTGAAGCCAAGGCATTGCCAGTGCTAAAATAGATAGCGGATGACTTCTTTAAATATACACTGAGTGTACAAAACATTAAGAACACCTGCTATTTCCATGACATAGTCTGACCAGGTGAATCCAGATGAAAGCTATGATCCCTTATTGATTTCACTTGTTAAATCCACTTAAATCAGTGTAGATGAAGGGGGGAGGAGACAGGTTCAAGAAAGCCTTGAGACAATTAAGACATGGATTGTGTATGTGTGCCATTCAGAGGGTGAAAGAATTGAAGTGCCTTTGAACAGGGTATGGTAGTAGGTGCCAGGCGCACCGGTTCGTGTCGGGGGTTGCAACTCAACATTATGAAGGTGTTCCTAATGTTTGGGATGAGCTATTTTGATAGATATTGATGAATGACGCCCATGCTGTGGTTCCCATTGTGTGGAGCCTAGCCCAAACACACTTCTTGACGTTTCTGGATGGGGATGTAGCGGATGTTCATTTGTCTCTGTGCATTAAAGACACTAGTGGTTGAACCCGGGGTCTACCAGGCATTGTTCTTACTGGGATTGTCATTTTTTGTCTGCCACCTTCAAAGCAAATGTACATGGACTAACATGAGTCTTCTTGGGTAACCGTCCTATTCAAAAGCACACAATGGTAAGCCCATTATCCCCATTCTCAATGCTCGGTAAGCATCAGTTACATGCTTTGTGTTTGCGTTGCGGGGGTGTGTGTGCGTGTGCGTGTGCGTGTGCGTGTGTGTGTGTGTGTGTGTGTGTGTGTGTGTGTGTGTGTGTGTGTGCGTGTGTGTGTGTGTGTGTGTGTGTGTGTATGTATCTGATCCATATAGGAAACACCTCAACTGTATAGCTATTTCCTCTTTTGACACATTATGACCTCCACAGGGGTTGGCTTACTTTGAGCATGCAGCCCCCCTTCAGAGATGTAATGGAGTGCAGTTTGACTGGGGGGGGGGACGTGAAAAAGAAGCCCATCATTTTGGAAGTGATTGCGCTCGAGGCACTTTTCCACTCTCACACCTTTGAACACGAGGGAACTCCTTCTGAGCAGGAAGTCAAAAGGTCTGACCTGGGTGAGGACTGTGGGGTCGTGTGTTACCAAACGGGACAGCCTACGCACCCACCCACACACTTGACACCAAAGGCTAGCAATGTTCTCCACACCTAACCTTTAATAGCTGCCAAGTAGACCCATGTACAAAGCATACATGCGCATGCAAACCTGGGGAGTAACCCATACGTGACGGGTGACAAAGACCTCACTGATGAAACCTATGTTCTATAATAGATGACACATAGCTAGCTACGCTGCAGGAATGTCCATCACCATATTTAGTATTTAGTGTTTTATTAGGATCCCCATTAGGTACTGCTAAAGCAGCAGCTACACTTCCTGGGGTCCACACAAAACATAAAACATAACATAATACATCATATTAATAGACAAGTACATCCCAAGGACATAACTACATACTGTACATGTAACATAAGTATACACCCTTTCATACATTTATGCCTTAATAATCATGTGGTTCATAGACGCACGTAAATGCAATTGCCATTATGCAATTGCCAAATGCTATATCCATCCCAAAAGTCTGATAAACTGTCTGAAAATGTTGAACGATGACATAACATTATTGTCCTTGAATTACATCAATGAGACCACCTACACAGTCAGATGAACTAGAAATGGTTTGGGATCATGTACATTTTTACGTATCCTGTCCGTGTAAATGCTCCCACCTTCCAAAATTGCAATCAGCGCACAGCAATTGTTCGCTGTACAAAAGTATACAGTGAATGATCCGTAGAGAGAAGGCAGCTGAATGACCCTGTAGTAAATCTGTTGGAGATTTTGTTGTAACACTGGAGTGTCTTTAAAGTCCCAAGAAGATCCTCCTGATTCCCTGGATACAATAGCTTGAACTCATTACAGTGATAAGGTTGGGAGCAGAGCAGTGCCTGTCCCTCACACTCACTCTGTCCTTCCCTATTGTACAGTGGCTGTACAGATAATATTTCAGCTGGTCGCCCTGCTCTGGGGAGGGATACTGTATATTGTAGGAGTTTTCTTGTATTTGATTCCACTCCCTTTCATTGCCAGTGAAAGCCTCCCCCTAGTCCATTTCCCAGGAGAGCCCCCACTCTCAGGTATCCACAGGGTGGAGCAGGCCGGAGTGGGGCAGGCTAGAACAGACAAGGGTATCGCTTTCAGCTCCGTGAACAGACAACCCGCCCTCCTCTTTCCCTCCCATTTCCAATTAGAGATGCATGTCCTAGCCCTTTTATTTCGCTTTCCAAGATCTCCCATTCACCTCCAAATGAAAAAGGCCACCCCACAATAGGAGGGAGTTGGGGCAAGCGATTTATTTCATATTGAAGATTGGCAACGAACTAGGGGCGGCAGGTAGTCTAGCGGTTAAGAGCTTTGGGCTCTTGACTTCAATGTAAAATGTTACTAAGCAGTTGCATAAACTGCAGCGGCCCGCCCATTAGGGCGTTAGGGGCGCCCCACTTGTGATTTCTTTGTTTGTTAATATTTGTATTTAAAAACATGGATTATATAATTCATGGATTATGTTTTAAATGCTCATAAAAGTGTGGTAAATGCGTAAATGTTCCTGTTTCAAAAATATATTGTTTAAAACAAGTTGTTCAGTTACTTACTACTCTGCCCCTCAGTGACTGCCAGCAGCAGCTGCTCCGCCTCCGTGAGCACATAGGCCATAAGAACATTGCTTGGATTGATTTGCCATCTATTTGCTATGAGGGGGAATTTCCTAGCATAAATTATAACAGCACAAAGTAAATGGACTGTCCTAGGGCGCTCAAATGTGTGACCGTTCAGTCAGAACTTCTGGGCCTGGTCTAGTCTCCCTCCCAATGATGAGTCTCTCGCTTCCCTCATCAACTCATCCCTGACCACTGGCTGTGTCTCCTTTTACTTCAAAATGGCCCTAGTCGCTCCTCTCCTCAAGAAAACAACACTAGAGTCCTCTGACGTCAAAAACTACAGACCGGTATCCCTTCTTTCTTTCTTTTTCAAAAACACTTGAGGGTGCTGTCTCTGATCAACTCTCTAGCGATCTCTTTCAGAATGATATTCTTGACCCTAACCAGTCAGGCTTCAAGAAGGGTCACTCAACCAAGACTGACTGATCTCCTCTGTGTCACAGAGGCTCTCCGCACGGCCAAAGCTAAATCTCTATCCTCTGTTCTCATCGTCCTAGATCTATCCACTGCCTTCGACACCATGAACCATCAGATCCTCCTCTCCACCTTCTCAGGGCTGGGCATCTCAGGCTCTGTACACTCTTGGATTACATCCTACCTGGCAGGCCGCTCCTACCAGGTGACGTGGAGAGGATCTGTGTCTGCACGATGTACTCTCCCGACTGGTGTACCCCAGTGCTCGGTTGTAGGCCCTCTTCTCTCTATACTCCAAGTCACTCGGATCTGTCATATCTTCACATGGTCTCTCCTATCATTGCTATGCGGATGACACTCAACTACTTTCTCCTTCCCCCTTCTGATATCCAGGTGGAGACACTCATCTCTGCGTGCCTGGCAGATACTGTATTTCAGCTTGGATGTCAGCCCACCACCTCAAGCTCAATCTCGACAAGTCGGAGCTGCTCTTCCTCATAGGGATGGCCTGCCTGCTCAAAGAGCTCTCCATCATGGTTGACAACTCCACGGTATTGCCCTCCTAGAGTGCAATATTTTTTTTAAATATTTTTGCGGAAAAGCTCAGTGACTTTCAATGTGGCATTGTCATAGGTTGCCACCTTTCCAACAAGTCAGTTCGTTCAATTTCTGCACTGCTATAGTTGCAACGGTCAACTGTAAATGTTGTTATTGTGAAGTGAAAACGTCTAGGAGCAACAACGGCTGAGCCACGAATGATAGGCCACACAAGCTCACAGACCGGAATCATCTGGTGCTGAGACACGTAGAGTGTACTAATCGTCTGTTCTCAGTTGCAACACTCACTAACGAGTTCCAAACTGCCTCTCGAAGCAACATCAGCAAAATAACTGTTCGTTGAGAGCTTCTTGAAATGGGTTTCCATGGCCGAGCAACCGCGCACAAGCCTATGATCACCATACTCAATGCCAAGTGTCGGATGGAGTGGTGTAAAGCTCGCTCTGGAGCAATGTAAAGCGCATTCTCTGGAGTGATGAATCACGGTTCACCATCTGGCAGGCCGACGGATGAATCTGGGTTTGGTGGACGCCAGGAGAACACTACCTGACCCAATGCGTACTGCCAACTGTAAAGTTTGGTGAGGAGGAATAGTGGTCTGGTGCTGTTTTTCATGGTATGGGCGCTAGACCCCTTAGTTCCAGTGAAGGGAAATCTAAACGCTAATGCATACAATGACATTCTAGACAATTCTGTGCCTCCAACTTTGTGGCAACAGTTTGGGGAAGGCCCTTTCCTGTTTCAGCATGACAATGCCCTCATTCACAAAGCTAGGTCCATACAGAAATGGTTTGTCGAGATCAGTGTGGAAGAACTTGACTGGCCTGCACAGAGCCCTGACCTCAACTCCATTGAACACCTTTGGGATGAACTGGAACGCCAACTGTGAGCCAGGCCTAATCGCCCAACATCGATGCCCGACCTCACAAATGCTCTTGTGGCTGAATGGAAGCAAGTCCCCGCATCAATATTCCAACATCTAGTGGAAAGCCTGGGCTGAAGTGTGTTTGGGTGCACTTTATTTCCATTAATGTCATCCATACAGAAATGTGACACGGAAGGACAGCCCAGTGATGGTCTGTATCTGTTGACAATGCCTGTATGGCGTTCTTAAACTTCATACCCCCCCTACTCAGACACAAGATGTCAATAAGATGCCAGTATCTACACCAAGCCACTTCCTCATGGTATTAGATCAAGCATGGCCCTCAGGGATAAATACAGTGAAAGGAAAACTCATCTAATTAGTTTTAGGCTACTTGGTGGGAGTACTCTCTGATTCCTGCAGTTGACTCAATTCTTTGAAGAAACAATGTTGTAACGATAATACTATTTCATCAATGATTAAAAAATGATTGGATATAGACTCACCCGTTCACGAAATTGTATCGTTCCTAGAGACAGTGTGTCACGTCACATGGCAATGGCTTGGTATAAAAAGCAGCCAGACAGGCATCAAGGCATTCAGTTACTGTTCGATTGGATGTTAGAATGGGCAAAACGAGTGACCTAAGCAACTTTGAGCGTGGTACGATTGTCAGTGCCAGGCGCAGCAGATCCAGTATCTCAGAAACGGATGACCTCCTGGGCTTTTTACGCACGACAGTGTCTAGGGTTTATTGAGAATGGTTCTACAAACAAAAAACAACCAGTCAGTGCCAGTCCTGTGGGCGAAAACAGCTCTTTGATGTTGAAGGAGAATGGCAAGATATGTGCAAGGTAACAGGAGGGCCACAAACAGACAAATAACGGCGCAGTACAACAGTAGGGTGCAGAATGGCATCTCGGGAACACACAACTCGTTGATCCTTGTCACAGATCACTATTCCAGCAGACGACTACACCGGGTTCAACTCCTTTCAGCTAAAAACAAGAAGAAGTGGCCTCCAGTGGGCACACGATCACCAACACTGGACAATTGAGGAGTGGAAAAACATTGCCTGGAACATAATAGTGAGTTCAGTTTACTTGGGTGTCCTGGTCAGTCCCCAGACCTCAACCCAATAGAGCCTCTTATGGATGAGATGGAAGGGGCTGTTCGCAGCATGAATGAACCGGTGCCATCGCGTCAGCATGGACCAACATCCATGTGGAACGTTTCCGACACCTTGTAGAATGCCCCAGAGAATTCAGGCTGTTCTGGAGGCAAAGGGGGGTCCGACTCGGTACTAGATGGGTGTACCTAATAAACTGTCTGGTGAGTGTACATTTTTTTTATCTTGTTCGAAAAGGTTGAATCTTGTCCATAACAATTAGAATTTTCTATCTCTCCTAAACGTTTACGTGAGACAGATTTCAAAATGGTTCTTCAAGCATTCTTTTAGTAATTGCCGATTTGATAGAGATTCCTTGATACCTTTTTAATGTGAGAAATTTCAAAGCGTTGATTTTCTTGCTTGGAGTACATGACCCTTCCTTATCTCCCCCCTCCTCCTAGATTAGTGCTATAGCTATAGCCTAGTGGTTGCAAGGTCAAATCCCCGAGCTGACAAGGTACAAATCTGTCGTTCTGCCCTTGAACAAGGCAGTTAACCCACTGTTCCTAGGCCGTCATTGAAAATAAGAATTTGTTCTTAACTGACTTGCCTAGTTAATAATAAAGGTAAAATAAAAAATAAATTCTGTTTTCACACCATCAGGCCAATCCACATCCTGCATCTCCAGGGGGAGCTCCCGTAGAGATCATTACCGCCTCACTGCTCATGTCAATCAATCATTCGCCGAGGAACTCCTTCTATTTCTTTGTCTGTCTGTCTGTCATATTGCTCTCATCCCATGGTCCCACACATGCACTCACTTGTTATAAAGACCACTATTTTAATAGGCACCTCTTATGATATTCCATGTTTGTGTCTCTAGGAAAGTGGGAGGATATTGTGAAATTTGTGAAATGTGAACGGTGACGGAGGTACATGTCAACTCATAGCGGTTATACCGTATGTGTAGTATACCAGATAAAGGAACATAACATAATAGATATAATGGTGTCACAATGAAGTCAAAGGGATCAGTGCTCTCTTGGGGGGTCACGGACCCTGAGTCAGATGTGAAGCTCTACAGCTCCTATGCAATCCTAGACTTCTTCACTTAGCCAAGACTACCCAATTTGAGGACATTGATTTATTGGGATATACTCTGTGAACTTTGACAAGAACACGAAACCTAAAGATTTCACAAAGTTTAGTGTCCTACTAACATACCTGGCTACCAATCCAAATGGAATATTGTCATTGATATGTTACAATGCCTGGTGGTTATTATTTGTTATTAGCTGATGTTGAGTATTCAACATCATATATGAATACTGTATGTGTAGTGTCCCCTTATGAATGAAATAAGATGGTGGAATGTTAGTCTACAACGGGAAAGAGGAATAAAGAACACAAAAACCAACCACTCCAAAGACCATCTTTGTTAAAGAATTTACCTAGCATAACTATTGTGAATGATAATTTTCTCCAAACAACTACATTTTTTACTTCATTTAATGGCTTCATGATCCTCTAATGCCAGACAAATCAGTAGAATATGAATTTGTATTGTGCTTCTATTATGGCAACTAAGCTATAAGCTACGACTTTATTCACGATCGTAACAGTTATCTCTCCATGTGGGCCGTAGACATCCGTATTGGGATCGGCTGACTAAACTTTTGGGAAGTACAGCCTATTCAAGACAACTAAGAAATTCAATATTTTCATTGGATTTAATTGACTCAATTTGAATGATCTTTTATCACCTCAATTGTTCTATTCGCCAAACATTACATTCACAAGTCCTGTAAGTTCAAACTGCTATTTAGCAACACCTGGGGAACTGTTACTGTGGAATACTGCTAACCTGGTCCCATATCTGTTTGTCATGTCAACAATAGTTATGCTAAGTAAATACTTTAATAAAGACAAAAACTATATTTTGGTATTTTTTTAATTAGTCCACGGTTGATACAGTCCCAAAACGTTTTGCATGTCAAGCAGTCAAGTATTCAAGATATTGAACGTTCAAGAAGCAAAGTTTCACGGGCCACATCATCATGATGATAAGTTTTGCACAATATGATGCATTTTGCATCATCATGTGGCCAGTGACACTTTGCTTCTTGAACGTTCCGTATGTTTCTCTGGTAATGTGGGTGAGATGTATCACATGTGGGGTTCACTAAGAATCGCCTACTCACAGAATGACCAATTAAAAACCTCTGTTGGATACAGACAGGTAGGGTGGCATATGAGGTGAGACACCTCACTTCCATAAAATGAGCCACTCTCCCACCTTCTGGTTATTCTCAAGCATCCTTCTCTTCCTCACACTCTTGCTAGCGGAGGAAGGCAGTAATACATTTCTCTCATATTATCAGAGAACCAAGGTTACGCGAGTAACCTTACGTTCTCTTTCAAATACTAATTTTGATGTATCAGAGGTCCACAAAAACTAAGGGAGTACGCACCAAGGTGCAGAGACAACCTTTCTGGGGAAAAAACTGAGGAGCAGCCCAATATTTTGCTCCAAATCTCAGCATAATGAGATAAAAACAGTGCCGAGATTTAAACTCCTCCTCAGTAGGAGAGGGCCCTTCCAGCCCCCTCTGAAGGCTTTCAATCTTGCCATTATAAATAAATATAATGATCCACAAATCTGGCAGGATACAGTCGAAAAGAGAAAAGCCTCTTCCAAGGGTGGAAGACCAATGAGTGAAGAGCATGACACCCTTGCCCGAGCTCTCCTACAATCCAAGTGGATGCGAACTACACACACTGGACAACGACGGGCACATCCATCAAGGGAAGACGACAGGTGAAAAGCCATAGGCTCCAATGTGCGACAATGGGAAATAGTCGACCTGGGGGTTAGGTCATTAACCCATACGCCAAGGGCAGTAGAAAAAAGGAGACATATGACGTCTCCGTGCTTTTCAGCGGCTAAAAGTTGTAAACACAATAGTCACATCACAGGATAATCTAAAGCTTAGAGACTGGGCGTAAGCAATGTGCCCCCCTTAGAGACTGCACCACAGTTAGGGATAAACTGTATCACCGACGATCCTTGGCGGACCAAGAACATGGTAAAGGACCTAGACAAAATTAACTTTCTCTCCGTACAAAAGTCCTGCAAGGGCACAGGACCGTGAAAACAGAATGTAGGGAGGAACAATCTGAATACACAACACTTTTCCAATATAAAAATGCATCAACTGTAAAAACAGAGTGTGCATAAATGTCTGGCACTCTTTTCCAGGAGTCACAGACCTGTCTTTTTCCTTTCTCTTTTTTTCCCTTTATTCCCTCACCGGCTATGCCCCAAATGGTAAAGCATCTGGGTGAAGGTGGAGAATTGCTTCATTCGCAAGGGTATAATGATCCATGATGACATCACTGAGGATCCTAAAAAAGGGGCTGAGTAGGTTTCCCAGGGAACCCTGGAAAACTGTCCTCCCGTAGAGGATTCAGGGTTCCCCTGCCTTGTACAGAGTAGCAGGTCCCTCTGGTTGGAAACCGGAGTGGCGCATACTCTAACTGGCTTAACTGTGATAGCTTGCGCCATCGCAATCAGAGGTAAAAAGGCCATAGGCACCGGGGAAAACAGGGCCACAGTGAAGGGTTGCTCCGTGTATGTCGGTGAAACCAGAGAGATGGCTGACATGCGGACTTCAGCCTTGTCTTAACGCAGCCCTGACTGCTGTGAATATTCAGAGCGGGGAAGGAATAGCAACTGTTAAACCCAAAGTGAAAGGGTAGAGCCGTTGGTCTTGCACACTACCCTCCTCAGTCGCCAGGGCTGCGCCCTAGGTTGGCCTATCCTTCTTAGCATTCCTTGGAGGGATAGAAGGGCAGATCCTTGCTGCAGCTCCAACGTAAGGCTACTTCCCTAAAGGTTTGGCCTGGTCCATCGGCCTAGCCTGAGTCTTAGAAAACTGCTGCTTCGCCGGGGACCTCACTCCCCCAAAGCCATCCTTTTTCTCCCTCTCAGCTGTGAGGCTAGGGCAAAACGAAGGAACCAATGGGATGCCACTGGTCCCGGGTCTGTGTGGCAGGCAGAAGTTAAAGGCTTCTCCTTCCTTTTTGCACGTCACACTTCTGCCGCATGAAGGCGACATTGGACCCGAACAACTCCCTAGCTGTCACATAGGCATCCAGTAGGTCCACTATCTCTTTGTCTGTTAAGCTAGGCTCATGGTATGACCACAGCCTTGGATGGTACTATGGGAGGAATGGAGGCTCAGGTCTGTAATCATACAGATCTCCTCCTAAGCATCTGGGTTTAGGGTCTCCTTCTCCAGTTGCTTTCCTACCTACTCCAGTATCTCAGCCTGATAAGCCAACAATAAAGAGGTAATGTTGAGGGCTCTAATTTCTTGGGCTGAGGCTTTGTGCATTTTCTGAAATACGGAAGCAGCAAAGTGTTCCACCTTTCCAAGGAGAGGAGCGCTGGTGTCGTTACTGAAATGGCGCAAAGGGGCTGAGATGGTGAACCAGTGACAGCTCCGCCATGTGAGGGTTGCCAAACCAGTAATCATCCATATTGTGCATGTCCAGGTTCAAAGTACCCATAGCAAGAATCCTGCTAGTATGGGGTTTATCCCACAAGCTCCTGTCTTCCCTTGGTACTGCGGGGAGTTCCTGTATTGGGGCTGTGTGGGACTGGAGTTACTTGACGGGCCCTGAGACTGAACAGAAGACAGCCACTCGATGTTGAGTCTGGCTGCGGCCCCCTTGCAGACATGGAGGAGCACAAACTCCACTAGAGGAATGGCAGCTCCACTGCTCTGGGGCCATCGGGTCTGTGGGCCTGAAAGGGCGGGAGAATGGGCTCGTCGGTCCCCAACTCTTGCACTCAAGGATTTCTGTGAGATTGATCCCATCATCATCCTCGTCATTCCCAAACGTGCCTTCCTCTGACACTACATCGTCAGACAGTGAGGGGAGGGATTTGAGGCTATCCATGACCCCGCCCCAACTGGGCTCATTTGCGGAGAGCTGAGACTCAGCTGTCGCTGTTGGCTCGAAGGCAAGAGGAGCTAACTAGACAGAAGCATGTTCAGCCTACTCTTCAGACCTGCTCTAGTAAGCAGTCTGCCGTGCTCACATGACTCAGGGTCCTCGAGTGCCTCCTGGACATGAACATAGGTTAACTAGACTAGAGAAGGGAGCTAGCAATACTTTTAGCTTGCCTCTCAGAAAGCTAGCCAAGTTAGCCTAAGCCTTGCAGCATGGGCTAATTGCGTCTCAATAGCTAGCAGTGACGCTAGCTACCAACAGAGACTGAGAAGTAGAAATTAGAATTTCTACACGAAAACAAAAACTTTCCGATTAGTACTCAACCTGTAAACAGGGTCTGAAGCCCTACGCTCGGCAGCGATATCCTTTACGGTTCGCTTGTGAGCAGGTAAGTAGGCAATAGGTATCCAGTCGATATAAGGAGAGCTAGAAAAGTGACAGTCTTCTGGTAAGGAACAGAAGTGAGAATCACCAGAGGGCGGGAGAGTGGCTCCTTTTATGGAAGTGAGGGTCTCACCTCATTCGCCATTCTACCTGTCTGTCTCCAACATACGTTTTTGATTGGTACTTCCGAGAGTAGGCGGTCCTTAGCGAACCCCACATGTGATACATTGAAACGAGTATTTGAAAGAGAACCAACATGTCCAAAAGTACCCAGACTCCTCATACTGGTGCATTTCCCCATGCATGCATTCAGACAGAACACCCGGTCTGTGTCCCTCCCCTGCTGTCCCATGCCATCCCCTGCTGTCCCCCTGCCCGTCACCCTGCCACTCCAGTGAGCGGGCTAAGTGTGCACTTTGGGGATGAGCATGTGATGTGAGGGCCTTTAGCTGCCAGAGAAACAGGGAAATAAATGGCCCCCTTAACAAAGGTCCTGTATCCAGGCCGAGGCTGGCCATTGTCCTGCCCAGGGCCTGTCGCCGAACGTGAGACGGCCATGTCCCCCCTCCACGCAAGGAACCTAATAGGAAATCAAAGTTCTCTGGGAGAATGGGCCAGGCTCAGAGTTACCCTCCCTTGGGTCCCGCTGAAAGAGGAGTGCAGAAAGGCTCTGGCAGTGGTGGGGAAGGTTAATGTAGCGGATTGGCTTTCCCCGCCTGCACCCCTGGTCCCCTTTCGTCTCTGTCTGTGTACCCAGACCACGTATCCGCCCTGCTCCCCGATGCACGGCCTATGTGCCCACTCTTGATATCCTGGCCCTTATAGCGCTTGTGTGCTGGTGTGTTGTCAACCATACAGCCCATGATTATTCAACCTCTCTATCGACACAGGGTACAGTGCAGAATATGTGGGTCGTGTGCACCTGTGGATCGGTGGGTCAGTGTAGTTGTTGGTAAATGTCAAAGGTCAAGGGACCTACTGAGTGGAACATTTGAAATCCCAGGGTTTAGCCCAGGATTAGATGGTGCTGAGGTGGCTCACCCTGCTGTGTTAAGCTGCTTAAGCCCCAGGATCCCTACCTGCCCTGGAGGGAGGTGGATCACAAAGGGGAAGTTAGCTAGGTCTGATGCTGCTGCTGATGCAGTGCCTCAGGCCTCCGCTCCCTCCACAGCTCCTTTCTGGGTTACCTGCAGGAGAGAACAAGAGCTTTTTACAGTTCAGATTCTTGGAAGGTGTTGGATGTCTGCAGTGTCACAACTAACAAAACCATTTGAAAACAAAGTGGCCCGGTGAATGCGCCTGCGCAATCTGATCCGCCGGTCTTTGTGCTGCTAGAGAAAACGGCCCTTGGAATCAAGGCGAGACACACCATTTAAATCCACAGATTTCCCCCTTTTAAGTGCATTCTTCAAAGGTGAACATGCTATCTGAAACAGAGCTGTGTTACTGCCGAGTATCAGATCCTCTCTCCAATTCTCATTGACATCGGTGTAGAATTATTTGCAGTGTTCCAACTGTAAAATCAATAAAGAGAATTGCTGAAAACGAGTTGCACCAAGACGAGCAAGATTCCAGGTAGACTTGTAAGTGGAAATGTGCATTGTGTTAGAATTCTGGGGTTCAGCACAACCCTGTTTAGAGATGACTGAAGAAAAAGAAAAAAAATCTGTGAAATAGTGTTCAACAAAAGAAACGAGTGGGAGAAACAGGGACAATAACCATGAGTCAGTGACAACATTGGACATTTGTGTCATAGTAGAGTCTATCTCATTAGTCATTAGTCGTAGGTCTACTCCTGCTTTCAGTTATAATACTGTACTTAGGCCTGGATTCAATCAGATCAAACATTAACCTGGTGATAGCTGACACCTGCATAGCTGGTGTTTTGGCGGTGTCGGAGGAGAAACTGTGTTAGAACTGTCAAATCGGTGAGCGGCTCGTCGTCACGAAGCCATACCCATTCCACCCGCGTTAGAAGTTCAGAACGCTCAAATGTAAAATCATTAAACAAAACAATAAGTATTTATATTAGCGAAATCAAGGTGTAGTATTTAGTCTTTTATTAGGATCCCCATTAGCCATTACTCTTCCAGGGGTACAAACAGACTATAACACGCGTTCCAGTGTTCAAACTTGTAACAAGGCTGCATGGGATTATTACTAATGTCACTCGGGGGATCCAATAGCAATGTCTGCGAGAGATATTTCACCAGCAGTCGTTTGCTGATTTGGCAGCTCTAACGCAGTTCTATCTCTGACACCACCAAAACAACCGCTATGCACATATTGGCTGGCGCAGATCTGATAGAATCTAGCCCTTACTACACAAACGTGTGGAGAGGCTTCTGCCTCTAAAACAGTACACACGCTATTTACTGGGGTAGCTGCAGACTATTATAATGTGGCATAGCAAACAATAATATCCAATCAACTCATTGACAAATCAACCCTATTTTGATTTGTCACTTCTGGTGATTAACATTTAAACTCATTCCATGCTTAGTTAAACTACATCCCAGACACAGCCTTAAGACTTGACTCCCTGAAGAATCCATGGTCTTACAAGACAGACAGCTCCTTCCCCTCTCCTCTGAGAGATGAACTGGCTGTCAATCAGCCCCCCAGTTAATTATCACTGAGTGTGAGACAGTGTCAGGAACTCTGACCCGGGGGGGCGTGCCCCTCATTCCTCTCCCAGGAGGCCACTGGGGTCCACCCTGCCTGGCCTGGCCTGACACAGAGGATGCCTGCCTGTCTTCCTGCCCCATCGGCCACCTGACAGAACATACTGACCAGGCCCACCTCTCTTTGTGCACTGGCCTGATGAGTCAGAGAACGATGACACCTAAGTGGGTATGAGAGAACACACTACACTATGTGGGTTGGTGTGGGAGAGTTAATAAGGCACACCATGGAGGTATATATGTGTTTTAGTGTTTTGGTGTGTGAATGGAGAATGAGTGTGTGTGTGTATGTGTGCGTGTGCATGCATGTACCTAACTGTGCTAGCAGACTGTGCATATGTGCTTGACGGTGTGATCGAGTGTGTGTGTGTGCGTGCTTGACTGTGCGATCTGTGTGTGTGTGTGTGTGTGTGCTTGACTGTGTGTGAGGAGTGTGAGGAGTGTGAGGACCATGTCTGAGGAGACAGTGATGGATGGAGACAGCGAGGAGCAGGACCCCCTGGGACTTCAACTAATCCAGTGGGCCAACAATGGACTCTGGCGGCAGGGGGCCTTTTACTGGGGCTGGCTGAGACAGGGGGCGTAAAATAACACAGTGACATGTTTCATTAGCTTGTTAAGGCTGTGTCTGCCCCTGTCTCTGTGCCTGCCACCAGTGCAGCTCGGGTCCCACCATCTCTCCTGGCTCCACTCATCACACACCGCTGGGAACCAGAGCGTATCCTCTGTTGTTCTAGTATCCCCTCTCAACAATATCAAATCTATCTTGAAGTATGCTACAGTTACTTGGTAATGGTTTGTTGAGTACTTCTGACACTTGATTTGTTAGACGTGTAATATAACACATGTATAGGCCTGACATATAGGAATATCACATGCCTTTTGTTTCATTTTACCTCATTTATCTTTCTATTTATGGAGCATCCCAGTACTATACGTTTGATGTTGCTGTTTCCTCTAAGAGTGATCTAGGGTTGAGATGTTGCAGCCTGTAGCCAACCCAAGAATACTGTACCATTGACCATCAATAAAAAAGCAATGACTGCACTGATATGTATACATGTAGTTGTTTTCATCATCAGGGATCCCCACATGACAAAATAGACCACAAATATTACTCCATCAGCATGGCAACAACAAATGAACCATAGTGATAGACCCCCTTATCAAATCTGAATCCCAACCGCAGCCCGTAGAATTCCTAGGAGAGAAATGAAGCCAATTTCAATGACCAATACCTACATGTGTCTCAGTTCATAAAGACCAAAAGAGGGGTTGGATAAATAAATCAAGAGAAATACAAGAATGAAAATTAAAATGCCATCACCTTGTTGTAAGACGAAAGATAGAGAATAGAAGAAAAGCTTTTGGAAACCTATTGAGTTAGTGCCACCGAAATCACATCACTAAAGATTTGCCTCCCCACAGCAAATGTTATATTGAACAATAACCCGTCGATTAGGAGCTGAGTCGGGCAGGTCTGAATAACATGTCTGGTCCTGGGTGAAGCTGCACTGGAGCTGTTGGTATTGGATTAGAGCTGATGTGAGAAGCCCACCGGTGGGGGAGAATACTGATCAGGGTAGGTGTGGAGACTGGAGAAACCACACATCACAAACACAGGCCCATTGTAGTGAGTTTCTGTGACCCCTCTGTCAAAGGAACTCACCAGAACCAACTGTTAACACAAATGTGCAAATACATCTTTACATTTAGCTATTTGTCAACTTTTTGTGATGCAGAACTTAAAAGGCTTGGATTCAAAAAATAAAGAGTTAGCAGCCAGGCTTTTTATGTGTTTTATATAACATGGTTTCATACAGTATTAGACCTTTAATAAAGTGGCCATCCATTTTTCTTCCTCCTTTACAGCTAATTCTGAACCATTAAACCCAGGACAATCATATTAGCAAGCAGCAAGCAAGCTTAAGAGAAGCAATGGAAACCCTTCAATCAACTATTCTCTGAAGAAGATTGAAGTTACTGGCGGTAGCTTCGAGGTTAGAGAAGATTAGAGAAGTGGACCAGCAACCGGAGGCCAGCAGAAAACACGTCTGTGCCGTATCAATCAATAAAGTATTCTTGTTCTTGGTCATGTTCTTGTTCTTCTTCAGTACACATAAACACATAACTGCTCCCCCACGGAGTCAGAGCCTAGAGAGCTGCAGCAGCCTCACAGGGTCTCAACTAACCCTGTAACTTCAATCACCTCAGGTTACCTGCATCCTACCAAGGAACTCGGATTGCCACAGCACCTCTCTGATTTCTCCTGACAAATTGTCTTATCAGACTGCAGCCGATTGGGCGAATAAAAACATGACCTTTGCCTGGGCTCCCTGACATTCCTTCCGGCAGCCATCTTTGAGTACACTGATGGGGGAGATAAGGAGGATCAGTACAGCCACTGAAGTGGCTAACAAGGACCATTAGAGTCTTTTTCATGCATGCTGCTGGGGCTGGGGGGTGCTGGGTGGTGCTAACCTTTCAGATCGGCGGCGTCATTGTCCGGCATTAAAAGCAGGCGGCCATTGTGCTGGAAAGGTTCTCTGAGAGGAGGGTTAGGTAGGAGGAGGAGGAGGAGGAGGAGGGGAGGTAGAGATAAGTGGCTCCTCCTTTCGGCCTCACGCTCGGCTGCTCCAAGAGGAACCGGGGACAGGCCAGGGACACAGTGGGGGCTTTGTGGCGACTTATCAGGAGTGACGGCCCAGTGCAGGGAGGAGTGAGAACCAGTGAATAGGGAAGGAGTGAGGGAAGGAGAGAGGGATGGAGGGTGGAAGGGAGGGTGGCGGTGGACTACGGACATAATGAGAAAAGAGAGGGGTGCGGAGAGGAGACTGGTAAGCCTGCTGGGCAAGCATGAGAAGAAGAAAAATGCTCCCCAAGATCACATTCCTATCCTGAGTGCACAGTCATGAGACAGAGAGGAAGAGGGAAGGAGGGAGAGAGGAGAATACGTGGTAGAGAAAGAGAAACAGGGAGATGGTCAAGAGGAGATACACAATATGGAGGTGGGGTGACTATGGGAGCTTTGGTTACACTAGAGAACTTCTGACATGTCTGTTAAGCTTCTTTTTTTTGAGAGGGACAGTGATAACAGGGTGAATGTGTCTGTGCCACTTCCTCTGTGTGGTCTACTGGCAGGACACAATCACACCCAGGAACACAAACAATATCATGGAGCTTTCACGTCCACGTACACCAAAGACCAGTGTACGTTCACATGAACTTCACATGAACTTTACATGACTCAGGCTGAGGTTCAATCCAATCGAGGGTGGTAGACACTGCAGTTTATAGAGCAATGTTTCCGCGTTCGCAATTTGCTTTCACTGTAAACGCTGTATATGACGACTCAATTGGAAATTATCTTTAAAAACTGCATTGTTGGCTATTCTGCGTGCTGCCTTAGGGATAGAATCCCGGCCTCAGTATTTTTCACAATTACCATTTTATCAGTCTATATTTTTTCAACCACAAAACTCCTTAACAAGATGTAGAATTTGGTGGTTAAGACTTGCCCAGGAAGAAAACGGCCAAAGTAACAACAGATTTATAGTTTTTTCGAATGTTATGACAGCCTATTGTCACAGAATTACTTTTGATCAAACCCGATGCCTAATCATGGCAAACATACAATGCTGTGACAGACTGTGTTGTTTTTAGTAATGTTTTTGATGTACAAAAAACATGAACCAAAACTTTTTTTGTGCACATACACAGGGGAATCCCCTTAATATTCAATTGTACTCATATTCAAGCAGGTTAGTGAGTTTGTATCCAGTCCATCAGACAGACAGACAGAGACAGTGGGACTGGGGAGAGACTGCTCCATGGCAACTGACCTGGCCTGGGTCTGGCGATAACCTCCCAGTGGCCTGCTGGGGCCATGCTGAGCGGGGTCATGTCAGACATCGGCCCCCGTGGCGTCAGCCCCTCTCTCCCACATATCCTCTGCCACTGCCTGCTGCTGCTGTCACCACCCACCCATCCCCCACCCACCCCCCACCTATCCCCCGCTGGCTTGTCCCAACGCAGACACAAGCCCACCAGCCCACGCCAGTAGGGGGTTGCTCCCATCTTCATATTCCCATCTCAGCCATTTCACAGTCTGCAATCCGTAAAGCAAAGAGGGCAAGGGACACCACTAACGAGTTTTTCATTCTCTCCCTGTCTGTCTGTGTGCCCCTCTCTCATGTTTCCTTTCCCAATAACATATCAATTAAAGAAGGAAAATATCATATTTTTTCATTTCCTCTCATTAAGCTGTAACACTGAGGCTTAAGCCTGGGTTTATTTTACATTTGAGCTGTATAAGAAAGAAGGCGATAGTATAGGTTGCTAATATAAGAGCGGTCGACAAGAAAGTGTAGCACAAATCGTATGTACATCCCCAATGTATCTATAACAGTCTAAAACTTATGTGCATACTTTCTAACATCGTGGAAATGAAATCAACAGAATTGGGCAAATATTAGACATATTTAATACATAGGGGGAGGACATATTCAGAAGGATTTGTAGAACACATCAAATTTGAATTGACTACAGGATATTGTTTGCTTTGGGGCATTTACTAGGGTAAGCATATAGAAAAATGCAACGGTATTAAAGTACTATACTGGGTATGTCTATGTAAGCGAGACTAAGCTTTGAGTTATATTATGTAAGTCAAGCCAGGGGCATCAGTCATTCTGCCTCAGTGGATTGTGTTGGGTGCTCAGCACTACTCTGACAATCTTGGGAATTTGCTCATGCTGTTCTTTTCCAGTGAGCAACAGGAATGAATGATGACTAAACAAAACTGACCTCCTGGACTTGAGCTAAAAAGGTAGAGTAGATGGGCTAAATTGAGAGAACGGCCCTTCCAGGACTAAAGATGGAGGCAGAGAGATACCGTTGATCTAACTGTTGAGAGCCACAATCAATGTTTCTTAGACTGACAATGGTGTCTGTAGAAATGATGCGTGTGGTACATGTCAGTAATTCAGATTAGTTATGAGATAGTTGTGGTAGTGATAATGGTGACAGGTTGGGGGAAAGAGCATGATACAGTATCTCCTGCCAGTCCTTCCAAGATCATACCCAATTACAGATGATTGAACAATCACAGACACTAATGCACAATTCCACTAGCGCACTAGTGAACAATCACAGACGTTTTCAATATGCACTTTGCAGTTTGACTGGCATCTTTTCCTACATATATGCGTGCATATCCACGTTCGTTATGATTAGTTAATATGCCTAAGGTGTTTCCTCAAAACACCCACCCATTACACCCACCCACCCTCCTCTCTCCCCCCTGGGAATTCTCATAGTATATTAGCAGCAGAGCGACAACAAAGAGGAGACATGGTGAGGAGCGTCACATTCTCTTCCCACACTGCCTTTACCCTGGAGATGGGTTGATTCCATCTCCCCTCACTGGCTGCCACAGTGACCCGGTAGTACCCAGTGCCCCCTCCACTCAATGCACTCCCACCCCACCATTTTAAATAAAGTCCCCAGGCTGTGCCACCCGGACCCGGCCTCACCGGGGTTTGACCCTAGCCTGCCACGGAGGGACACAGGGAACTCACCTCCCTTTCCCACATCTACTGGGTACGGAGGCAGAGAGAGAGATAGAGCGAAATTCACAGGACAGTTACCGTCCCTGTTGATAACAGCTGGGTTTTACCCCTTATAATTCTTACTTAATCATACCTTTCTAGCTTTCATATTTTCATAAAGCACTTTTGAGGCCCTTCCAAGTCCATGAATTGCATACCAGTATTCCATGTTGACATTCCACAAGGCACAGACGTCATTTCAATTGCAGGTTTTGATTTACATTTGTTTCAGTTGTCAACTAACGTGAATTCAACATGAAATCATCAAAACAATTCACCATAACATTGGATTTAGGTTAAAAGTTGGGTAAAAAAAAGTGTTGATGACTTTTTGCAAATCCAATCAGTTTTCCACATTGTTTGAACATCATCACATTGATTTTTTTGTGGTTGAAATGATGTGGAAGCAACATTAATTCAACCAGTTTTTGCCCAGTGGGATGACAACTCTAATAGAAGATTATAATAAAAACTAAATAATAGGTACAGAGGGATGTTTACTTCGCGTGAGTGTGTTTTATCCATCACATGATGAATATATATTAAACTGTTAATGCAAATTATATACTGACATATACCCTTACCATAATTAGTATTATGATCAATCCCATCATGAATATCATCACTCTGTCAGCTCTTGGGTTTTGGATGTAATAGTCAGAGGCAATGGTTACTTAATGTTCTGATGATTTTTTTCTCTCCCAGTAAGGGGTTTGAAGGGGTGATATGCATTCTCAGAAGGGCGGTGGGTCAAATCCCAGACATGTTGCCACGGAGATAAGGTGCTCCCTGCCGTCGTCGGGTCTCGGCCAAGTTGGGCGTCATGGCGACCGTATAGTGACAGGCACAGTGACAAGTCCACTGGAATATATTGAGTCAACCTTGAAAAGTGCTTTCCCAATGGGATCCCCAATCTCAATGTGTACTCCATCTTTAGATGGAGTCTTATCATGTACACAATCACTAATCCAAACACTCTCTTCAAACCCCCATCTTCAACTTCATCAACCACCTCCATTCTGACTCCCTGGCTACTCTGATCTGCATCTCTGTCCGTCTCTACTGAAAATCATTGGTGACTAGGAGGTAAAAGGTAAAACCATAAAGGATTCATACCTGCTAACAAACAGTGGCTGCCAGCTCACGTACATTTGTTATTGTGCTTTCCCATCTATTCTTTGAGGTGACAGTGGGAGCAATGAGGCATTCATCTCTTTCTAAAGAGCCCGACTTGAGTACTGTTACTTAAAGTAAAAGTTGTAAACACAGAGAGAGAGAGAGAGACAGGGTGAGCGACTGTGCGGTCCTATGTGAGCCGAGAAACTGCAGGAAAACTTGAGCCATGGTTTGGCGTCCCACTGTGCGGGGTCAAGGCCCTGATCAGACTCCATGTCAGTGTGCCCATTGTCTTCATGGCAGTAGTGTAAGTTATAGGGTCTCCATAGTGATGGGGAGAGGAGACAGGGTGGCGGCAGAATGGCGCTGCTGTGCTGACACAAGCCAGGACTGTACATTGTAATGCATCCAGTCAATGTTATGCTATGAGGGTGCATGCCTTTTTCAACACATGAAACACCAAGGCTCCTTAAACAGCATTACAAGGCCATAAAAGCAGGTTAGTATTGATTTACATCTAATCCTTGTGAACCATCAACCTATCAACCTGGTTAAAATAGTATGCTAAGTTGATGTTGAAAAGCAGTACATACCGTATGTTTTTTCTCCCAATGTTGGTGGATTTCACTCGGCAGCATTTCAACCCATCAAGGTCTAAGAGTTGGAACAACAACTGAATTGAATACAGGTGAGTAGTTGCACCTCATGCAATGAACGAAAAGTGAACCTAAATAAATGTAGGCCTGTACGTTTATGTCTGTTCCATAGTGACGTGTTTTTGTGAGTAATCTTGATGATATTAATAAGAGTGGTTCACACCTGTAGATGTATGAGCCAAGAGAGTATCCACCCCAGCCCAAGGTAAGAGCATTTGTATGTGTTGCCCTCCTGTGGACACTACTGACATGAGGGTGGAGAAAAAAGTATCTCTGTTATTACAGGGAGTGAGACCGTTATTATAGCTGTCACCGAGTGGACAGGCTCAAATCTTTAGGGCTGGGCTGTATAAAAATCCTTGTTAAATAATCTGTAATTATTGTATTATTTTAGCTAGCTAGTGATACAGTTAATTTCTTATTGAAAACCTATGTTAAAATTGTTAGCAAATTTTGAAACATGCCAGGTTAACATCATCATTAAACAAGTTTGACTATTTATTAATCTCTGATGTGTTGGGATACATAGATGGGCGGCGGGTAGCCAGGTAAAACATCTATTTGTTGATGTGCCCTTGAGTAAGGCACTTAACTCGAATTTGCTTCAGGAGTGCTGTACTACCAAAGATGTCTATAACTAACCGAAGATAGACCAAAGCCTGTCGTTTCCATTGGAAACAAATTAATCATAGCGGGCAGAACAAGCAAGGAGGGGGGCAGAACCAACCTATGGGAGCATTGTAGCATGTATTTAGTCCCTGTGCCCAAGAACACTAAGTTAACCTGCCTAAATGACTACCGACCCGTAGCACTCACGTCTGTAGCCATGAAGTGCTTTGAAAGGCTGGTCATGGCTCACATCAACACCATTATCCCAGAAACCCTAGACCCACTCCAATTTGCATACCGCCCCAACAGATCCACAGATGATGCAATCTCTGTTTCACTCCACACTGCCCTTTCCCACCTGGACAAAAGGAACACCTATGTGAGAATGCTATTCATTGACTACAGCTCAGCGTTCAACACCATAGTGCCCTCAAAGCTCATCACTAACCTAAGGACCCTGGGACTAAACACCTCCCTCTGCAACTGGATCCTGGACTTCCTGACGGGCCGCCACGCTGATCCTCAACACGGGTGCCCCTCAGGGGTGCGTGCTCAGTCCCCTCCTGTACTCCCTGTTCACTCATGACTGCATGGTCAGGCACGACTCCAACACCATCATTAAGTTTGCTGACGACACAACAGTGGTAGGCCTGATCACCGACAACGATGAGATGTGGTGATGTGGTGCCAGGATAACATCCTCTCCCTTAATGTGATCAAGACAAAGGAGATGATTGTGGACTACAGGAAAAGGAGAACAGAGCACGCCCCCATTCTCATCGACGGGGCTGTAGCGGAGCAGGTTGAGAGTTTCAAGTTCCTTGGTGTCCACATCACCAACAAACTAACATGGTCCAAACACACCAAGACAGTCGTGAAGAGGGCACAACAATGCCTATTCCCCCTCAGAAGACTGAAAAGATTTGGCATGGGTCCTCAGATCTTCAAAAGGTTCTACAGCTGAACCATCGAGAACATACTGACTGGTTGCATCACTGCCTGGTATGGCAACTACTCGGCCTCTGACCGCAAGGCACTAGTAGTGTAGTGTGTATGGCCCAGTACATCACTGGAGCCAAACTTCCTGCCATCCAGGACCTCTATACTAGGCGGTGTCAGAGGAAGGCCCTAAACATTGGCAAAGACTCCAGCCACCCTAGTCATAGACTGTTCTCTCTGCTACCACAAGCGATACCGGAGCACAAGTCTAGGTCCAAAAGGCTTCTTAACAGCTACCCCCAAGCCATAAGACTCCTGAACAGCTAATCATTGCATTGCCCCCCCCCCCCCACCACCACCACCCACCCCACCCCACCTCGACTAACCTGTGCCCAGGCACATTGACTGTACCAGTACCCCCTGTATATAGCCTCGCTGCTGTTATTTTACTTTTGCTCTTTAATTATTTGTTATTTTAATTTTTTACTTATCTATTTTTACTCAACACTTATTTTTCTTAAACTGCATTGTTGGTTAAGGGCTTGTAAGTAAGTATTTCACTGTAAGGTCTACTACACCTGTTGTATTTGGCGCATGTGACAAATACAATTTGATTTGTATATTTCCGTGCAATAACCCCATTCGCCCTTGCACTCTGGCAAAGGGGTAAAGTGTACAAAACCTAGACCACTCTGTTCATAACATATTCTAGTTTTGGGAACAGAAACATTTATTGAGATCAAATGTTTCATTGATGAGAAAATGTGCAAAATATCAGCCAAAATCCATCTTCTCTCACTGCCATATTTGGTAGTGAGAAGAAACGCTAAGCGGATGCTTCACATTTATACATCTGGTGAAATATCTGTCTCATTGTTCTATCTGTGATAACGCATATTTCTATTTGTGGTTAGCTTACAAGAAGTAACATCAAATATTTAGATAGACCACAGTCTTTCGTTTCCAATGGGAACAAATGAGTCATAGTGGGCAGAACAAGTGACTAGGGGGGCAGAGCCAAGCACGAGCTAGCGAGATCCTATTGGTGCATTCACTAAATATCTGAATATTTTCATTAGGGAACGCCTACTCTGTGAAGTGCGCCTGTGCAATAACTCAAACCTCCTTTGCACTCCTTCTAAACAACTAATTTAAAAAAAACTTTTGCAAAGGTTAACATTTACAAACCTTAGTCCACTCCTATCATAACAGATTCACGTTTTGAAAACAGAAAACAGTATTGATATCAAATGTTTCATCGATGAGAAGATTTGCAGAATGTCGACCAAAATCGATCTCGTTCAAACTTCTCCTACTGCCCGCCAGTGGGCTTCCAATTCAATTCAATTCAATTCAATTGACTTTATTGACATGGCAAGTTCATTATTACTTACATTGTCAAAGTATACATATCGAAAAATAAAAATATATATGTATATATATACAAAATAATATATAATTTATATATAAATAAATGGTGGGACCAACAGTAATAATAATAGTGGACATGGGATTACCATTAACAACAACTAACAACAACAATATTAATCAGAACAACAATACATTAAATCAATGGTAGTAGACCAGTGTCAATATGACTTGAGAAGACATATGACCTGGGGCCTGTTGCACAAAACTAGGATAAGGGATTAAGCCAGAATATCTTGGTGATCCTGGCTCAATTGATCCGTAATCCGGTTGCACTAAATGGATAGGGGGCAGGAGGATATGTTATGGTATAAATTACATGGAGATTTATTCTGTGGAGCTAGCCTGCTCCAGACCAGGCTAAATTCCAGAGATCTATTTAATCTCATCCCTAATGTCAGTCAGCAGTCACCACAAATGGAAACCAATAGTTATTTCACTGCTCACTATACATTGTTATCACATATAACTAGACCCACTGTTATTATTTAAACGTTTGTGATCATTAATTTCAATGATTTTGGATAAAAATGATTTTTAGATGATGTTGCTATCATTAGATAATTTACAGTTTCCCATAGACTATAAGGCTATATATAAAATGATAGAATATTAGGGCCACAGAGGGGAAAAAACACAAGTCATATATTGTAACCAGTTGTTTTAAAGGAGGACAGTTGTTAAAATGACAGATGTGGGGCATTTCGTGAAATTGTACTTCAGTATGGTTTCATAAACAAAGACATGCTGATGTGCCAGAATATTAAGTATCACATTGTCATAAGTATCAAAACTGTAAAAACAATAGTGTAGCTTTTCTGCAGAAAGAACCAGCCTCATAAATTTATGACTTTATCCTTTTTCTTCAGTGTGGCCCTAGTACTCTGTCATATAAACAAATACACATTCCATATGAATATAAAAACACAATGTGTAACATTATGTTCCTTTATTGAATAAGGACAAAACAAAGCAGGTAAACCATCAGCTCCTTTCGAAACTGAAGTCACAGTGACTCTACAAGATGGAAAGCACAGAATCCAAGCATATTATAAAAATGATACATACACATTCAAAGGTCTGTATATAACACACCCTGCATGTCTGCACACTAAAATAAATGCAGGACAAATCCATACACATCAACTGAAACAGACATGAATGGATGCAGTAGCCTCCCTGCAGCCTTGTATTACACACAGTATACCGCACAAACATCATAAGAGGCCAAATTCGTCAAAAAACGAACCAAAAAAACCCAAATTCCTCTGCCACCGCAGGACATATTTAACCAAAATTGAAAGCACACATACTAACTAAAATAATTCAACACATATTGGTCCCTCAGCAGCCGACCACTGTCGTCATCAGGAAGATTGCCGGATTGTCCCAGTCCATGGCTGGTGGCACTCTGGGGCCCTCTCCTTCCTCAGGCAGGCCACATTGTGGAGGACAGCACAGCGACAGTAATATCACATGCCCTAACAGGGCTGACCCTTAATTTGTGAAGGCAGTGAAAGCGTGCCTTCAGGAGGCAAAGGTCATTTCAACTCTGGCCCTGGTCCTGGCATGGGCATGGTTGTAGGCCTGCTGTGCTTCCTGGGGGTCTGTGAAAGGTGTCAGGAGAAAAGGCTGGCAGCCATACCCCCTGTCTCCCAGCAACACACCAGAGAATTCACCTGTCAACACAAAATCTCATCATTACTACCTCATAAACACAGTGATATTCTTGACACAGCCATGATGGTTATAAATAGGGGTTGTGTGGCTTACCTTGTGATAGGCACTGATAGATTTCAGAGGCCCGAAAGATTCTGGAGTCATGGACTGAGCCAGGCCATTTTGCCACAACATTGCTGATCACACAGTCAGCATTGCAGACCATCTGAAATCATAAGATGAGGAATATTACACCAATCAATGCACATCACTGGCAATGCAGAGTGTTCGTCAATGGACAATATCAAAAAGTTATGTTCACCTGAACATTAATGCTGTGAAAGGATTTCCTATTCACAAATCGGCCTCATGGGCACCTGAGGGGGCTTTTATCCTTATTTGTGTGCAGTCCACTGCACCAATGACATTGGGGAAACCTGTCACACAAAGTAATGAGTATCCTACTATGTGTTAACAGTTGTCCTGTAATTTGTAGATCCTCTTACCTGCAATCCTATAGACTCCTCTTTGATGTCACAGAGTCTTCTGTGGCCAGGGAAGGAGATGAAGACATCTGCTAATGCTTTGATAGCCAGACACACACTCCTTATTGTGCGGCAAATGTGTGCCTTGTTCAGCTGTTCTGCATCCCCACTGAGTACAGGAAGGCTCCACTCAAGAAAAAGCGCAAGGCCACACAAACCATTTGCTCCACACTCAGTGCATGGCTCCGTGCAGTGCGGTGCTTAATCCTGGGACCCAGTAGTCTGCATAAGTACCTGATGCCATCTGCAGAAAACCTGTATCTTTCATATAGATGGTCATCAGGAAGGCCAGTGGGTCCAACCGGTCCCTGAAACACCTTTCTCGCCTGAAGGCTCTCCTCAGCACAAGTGCTTCTTCATCCACCACATCTCGCACGAATGGGCATGCCATTGTCAGAGCAGAAAGGAAACACATTTTGAGCCTTCATATAGGCTAGTGGCCACACCTGGTGCTGGGGGGGTGGCGCAAAAGAGGGCGATGCCTTATAACGATGACTTGGTTGTACTGATTGCTGGGAAAATAAAAAAAACCTTAGAAAGATGCCACCGTCCTGTGTGCTCACAATAAGAGCTCATATGTCATGGCTCACTTGACTTTACAGAAATATACCTAATTTTTATTTTGAGCTGTGTCATCTTCTTGGAGCTGGGGGAGGAAAGAAAAATAACGATTAATACATTTGTGTTACAGTTAGCATACAGTGTACATTGAAGGCATATCTCACCTCCCTCTCAAGTTTTTTTATTTCAAGGTCCAGTTTCCTAATTGTCCTCTTTTTTATTTCGGACTCCAGTGCAAGATTTTCCATCTTTTTCTTCTTGTACTGAATGTCTATGTCTGCCAGTTCTATTTGGCGCGGAGGTGGTTGCCATACAACTTTCTGATAGCTTGTGAGCTCTGTGAAACACAATACAATTAGCGCAGCTGGAATTTGGCAGGATGTGGTGTCCTTTTATTAATACGCACTATGTTGCCAGGCTGGTTTTCCCACTGTATAGCATCTGGGTCCTGTAAAAGAAATTAGATTTTTTGATTTTGATGAGGACTCCTCACCATTGTAGAGTAAATAGTACTTTCACAGTCTTAACATGATACCTCATGCCTTCTGGAATCCAGAGAGATGGTCTCCTCCTCATCATCGTCTCCATCATGTGCTGTTGCTGCTGCACTGGGGCCTTCACCCTATCACATTTAATCGGATTCATATTGAAGCTAGTAGACAAGACATGCCAGCCTACAGTATGCCTTTGATGGAGTACTCACTGGATCAGCATCGTCTGGTGCTTGTGCTGGTGGCTCTAACAGGAACACAGTGCTGCCAGACACTGCAAGGCAATAGTAAACCAAAGTCAGACAGTCCAAATTGATTCAATATGAATGTGGTTGTATCCCATGTAGAGATGGAAGGACATACCTTGAATGAAGCGGGTGGCATCTTGGGAGGAACCTATGCTCGTCTCTTTCCCCAGCGAGGACCCCTCTAAGACGGGCCTGCCTTTATTTAGCTCCAAGGCCATGTCCTCTGCTGGGGTAAGGTCAGCCTTTGGTGACCCACCACCCGTGCCTTGTCTGTGGGTATTCTTTTTCACTGCTAAAACAGTACAGCAAATGTGTGAGCAGGCACCTTCTGGGTACAAATATGCTTGTGCTTTGTTAAATATTAGTCAGGGACCATACATTCTGCAGAATGTTTCTTGTATTTGATTTTGACCTGCTGCCATGTCCGTTTTGGCCCGTCATTGTTAATCTACACACACAACACACACACACATTTAATGGAGTCACACTGCAAAAAATTACTTGGTATTTTTGTCTTGTTTTCAGTAAAAATATCAAAAAATGTATCATAGCTTTATACAGTGTGATGGAGTTACTTTACACAATTTCACTCATATCTGCAGTGCATTCAATTAAAAATGTAACCGTTTCATAATTACAGTACAACTGCATTTTTGGAGATGTGAATTAAATATTTGAATTGTAATTGTGATGTTTCAGCGGAGCGGTGAGTGTGTAATTGTGCACTACTTACGCATTCAGGCGGTCTGCAATACTTTGCCACGCTTTTTCTCTTTGTTTTATACATGTGGCGGTGTTGCTTTCTTCTTAATTATATCTTTTACCTCCTCGTATGCCTCCATGAGGATTTGTGCTTCCGACGGGGAAAAGTACGCGGCTCTAGTTGCCATGGTAAATCAGTAATCTGTGATCTGTGGCGGGGTCTATTTGAGTGAGCCGTGAGCACGCACCTATCCAGGATTGGTTTCACCTGGTTTAATGAATCCGTGTCTGCTCATCCTGGCTTGGTCTTTGTGCAACCAATTAAGCCTGGACGCACATGTTTTGGCTTCATTGAGCTCAGCTGAGTCATTTATCCCGGATGTCTTAATTCTACTTTTGTGCAACAGGCCCCTGGTATGAAAGACAAAACAAAACTAAGCTAAATGGGAAATATTCAACATTACTTTGCATTTTTCACTGGCTGTCCCTCAGGTTGTGGCAGAGGGCACATATTTGGCTGCCAAAACTGCACATTTTGGCTTTTCACCCAATAAATATTTGATTTTTTCTTCATCTTTATAAGTTTCAAATTCTTTGTATTGAGTTATAATTTTGGGAAAGAAATATGCTCTTAGGTCTGAGTATTTGTCACAGTGTAGTAGGAAATGCACCTCTGTCTCTACCTCTCCCCTGGAGCAGAGTGAGCACAGCCTGTCCTCTCTGGGCAGCCAGGTTTGTCTGTGACGACCCGGTCTCTATAGCCAGACTGTGCTCACTGAGTCTGTACCTAGTCAATGTTTTCCTCAGTTTATTTCTAATCAGTCACAGTGGTCAGATAGTCTGCCACCATGTACTGTCTGTTTAGAGCCAAATAGCATTGAAGTTTACTTTGATTTTTTTGTGGTGTCTTTCCAATAGGTTATATATTTTTCTTTTTGTTTTGTGATGATTTGGTTGGGCCAGATTTTCTGAGGGTTACCATATTTTACTACCATATTTGTTAGTGAGTTGAAACACCAAGCGGATGCTTCACATTGAAACATCCAGTGAAATATCTGTCTCATTGTTCTATCTGTGGTAACATGTTGCCGGAAGTGTAACGCCGGTCTCGGCTTTAGTGTCTTTTTTTCTTACTATTGGTCCAGTCCTGAGTTATCTTGTCCAATAGATAGCGTTTTTATAGTCTTTCGCAGCAGTGTGAGTTCGCGGGAAAATAAGATAGCTAGGTTTTGTAGCTATAGTTTTAACTTGTATATCTAAATTAATGAACCTATTTTGAAATGTATTATTGGTGAGTTTATCGTTAGATATTTTGAGTACTGACATTTAAACTGTTGAGATCGGCTTTCAAACGAGTAACACGTGACTGGCTTGTTAGTTAACGGTATTCATACAATTCATGGTAATCGTAGCTAGCCAGCTTTCGATAGCCAGAATAAGGAATATTTTGTACCGAGACAAAGAGCTCACCTCTCTTGCGTGCTAACTGTGTAGCGTTTAATACTTGCCGTTTGAAAATGAGTTTATTTAATTTAGAGCGGTTTCGTTTTGACAAGAATAAACCGACATCAAACCAGGACAAATACAGCGGTTCCGTAAGTCCAGAGTCGGAAAAGGAGAATAAACCAGGTATGATTTGCTTGATGACTGTAGCCACTAGCCAGCCATTATTAATGTAACGTTAGCTAACTCCCACCCCTGTAACAAAGGTTTTTATAACGCATAGTTATATCTGTGGGGATAATCTTTGCTGATACTGACTGTTGACATCTAGCTAGCTAACGTTAGGTAACTAACGTTGGCTGTTTGACAGGTGACAGCCATTGACTTGCTTGGTAGCCTTAATAGCCAACAACACTAGTTAGCCAGCCAGCTAGCTAGCGTTATCAGTGGCTTTCTCAGTGGCGTCAGTTAACATTAACGTTAGCTAGATAGATGGCTACCGTTAGCTAATTAAACGATGTTTTTGGTTGGGAACGGGTAGCTAACAACAACAGCATACCTAGGCTATGGGCCTCGTTTTAAACCTATCAGTCCCGAGACCCCAGCAAAAATCGGCTTTTCATTTATCTTACTTCCATGTATCTGCATATCCAGCCTTAGATGTATCCTCACAATGAAGTGTTTTACCATTTTATTTTCAGGACAACGAAGGCTACCATTAGAACACCATTAGAACACAATATTGACAATAAATGTCAATAAAAAAGGTCTGCCAAAGCAAAAACCGAAAGAATTTATATGAATGCAGACATTTTTGCTCACTGGGAAATGAATATCCAACTAGTCAGTGACAACTGTTTGGAGTTTGTGACCTCAACTATGTGAGCTTTTTACAGATATTATAGACCTGACATTTTCTATGATAAAGACATGTATGTTTTTAAATTCCCGACCCCGGGCCCCTTCAGTATCCGCCCTTGTCTCACAGACACTGCACTAGCTCAGCCCCCAATAATCACACAGACTAATGGTTGGTATCTACAGATGCTGAAGAAAAACAAATCCAATGGTACGGCCCAGAAGTCTGTAGCTCAAACACACAGTGCTTTTAAAAGAGGTTAGAATTCCAAAACGCACTCACTGGGGTAATAAAATGATTGCTAAACTGTCTTTGCCCATATTTCTGTGGCACATACAGCCCAAGTAACAACACCTGTATCCAACCTTGGAAAACCTGGGCGAGGAGTAGTATTTGAAGATGTCATCAGTGACTCTGACGATTTGGCAAGTGACTCGAGAAGTGATACATTAACAAAAAGGGTGACGTAAGTAGAGCTGAAATATCTAGACTTATATATTCCCCTTGACTTCCTTCAAGGTATAGCGAATTCCATAAAGTGTAGCCTAATATGCCAGTCTAATCTTGTAGTTCTTTCTATTTCAGTGAACCTGTGAAGGAATCACTGAAACGAGACGTAAGAGAGATGACTGAGACATCTGATAAGGAAGACAAAATGGACAAGGAGCTGGAAGAGAGACTGGCCAAACTGCAGGAACTCTTCCCTCAAAGAGACGGGAAGGAGCTGCTGGAGGTAATGTCATAGTCACTTTTATGTCACAAGCTATAGTATAGTCTCTCAAAGATGGCTGCTGCTCAGTTTCTGTGGATACACATAGCTATATGTTAAACTTTGCTTTGTTTTCAGGTGATTAAAAGCACAAGCACTTTGGATGGTGCTGTAGCCTCATGCCTGATGTTTGGTGACAAAGGTATCTTTCATTTACTAACATCATAGACCGCAGGTTGCAGCCTGTCCCTACCGCACCCCCAAACACAGCTTGACCAGTGTTTTCCATGGTTATGCCATGTTTTCTTCCGCTCATGACAACATAGCCTAGACCTCATTGTAATGATGGTTATCGGGCTTTGTCTGCCATTGGTAAAACATGAAGAAGGGGGAAAAAATGGACCAAACCAGAAGTTGGCTTGGGCATCTGGCATGTGTATCTCCTCACACATTGACACAATTGTTTGTCCAGACTCAACGCGAAAGAGGAAACAGGATGGCTCCAGCAGTTCCCAAGACAGCGACGTGGTTCAGCAGCCCAGTAAGAAGAGGAGATCGTCTCTGGTAAGACTGGGACTAGCAACCAAACAGGCCAAAATGGGGATGGACTAACCTCGAACTTGACCATTTTAAGAAAGGCGTGTTTTTTTGTATCAAAAACATTTTGCTACGATGTGCACTAGTAAAAACACCCCAGGTAGGCATTGTGTTGTTACAACTTCTTGGCAATATTAACCTTCACCGCGGTCTGATCCTCCAGACTGAAGACTCTGAGGAGGGAGCAGAGCCCAGCTGGGAGAGACGGGAGGCCATGGTCAGAAAGCTGCAGAGGAAGTTCCCCGACCAGGATAAGGAGGTGAGGGGGACTGTTTTCAGACGTTGACACGGCAACCACATACACCTCGGTAGAGGACATGATCATGACACTCCAGGTGAGAGAATCCATATCTTAATGAAGAGTGTTTTATTCTACCCCGTCTGTCACTCTATAGGAACTGAGGTCCGTGCTCCAGGAACATGAGTGGAACGTGGACGACGCCCTGGAGGTGCTGCGCATGTTCTCGGACCCAGGTGAGATGACACTGTCCTCGCCCAGTTGAAACATCACTGATAATGTGCTGCTACAACCACTATATACTATATTTATTTGTACTGTACTCGTTATATTCATCAATTTGCCATTTTTACTGATTCTTCTGCTGAAGATGAAGACTCTGGTGCACCTGAAGTATCCAGCTCCCCTGATGTCAAGCAAAAGGAACTGAATGCCAAGAGTAATGCCAAACCAAGCAAAGCAAAGAGTGATGCCAAGCCGAGCAGAGACCGTTGGGAGTCTAAGGATAGCAAGGAGGAGGCCAGGCGAAGCAATGCTTCCGCTCTGAAATGGATGTTCAAGAAACCTGCACCTGAATCTAGGCCTAACTCCTCGTCCTCCACTTCGACTTCTACCAGCCAGAAGCTCTCCAACGGGACCAGCGTGGCTAAGAAGGAGGCGTCGGAGAGGAAGAGGATGGCTCGCGCCTCCTACGAAAGGGCCAGCAGCTCGGAGGATGAGGACACGGAGGGGGCCAGCAGTGAGTTTGAGGGCGAGGACGACGAGCTAGATTTTGTGGCGGAGGACGAGGGCACATCCACGCTCAAAAGCCAGATCCTGAGCTTCTTCCAGGAGGCCTCGCTGGATGAGCTGTCTCTCATTGCCGGCTGCTCGTTGAAGAAGGCCCAGAAGATAGTGGAGCTACGGCCCTTTGCTGTTTGGCAGGACCTGGTGAGTAAGAGAAACTTACCCATACGAAGAATGTATGCATGCATGACTAAGTCACTTTGTATAAAAGCGTCTGCTAAATGGCATACGTCATATATTATGTAAGAGAGCAATCTCGGGTGTGTCACTGCCAGCTGCGTGGCACAGTGGGTCTGCTCCTCCACAAGGTAAACCCAGCAGGTTAGAACAAGATGAGGTTCTTTTTAACATGGAAACTGCAGGGAGGAATGAAGGCACAACAGGTGCTAGTTGATTTTGAAGAGTGTCGGTGCCTTGAAGGGTACGTTCAGGGAGTGTGTGTGTTACTTTCACTACTGCTGGGATGCGTTACATCCTCAGTTTTTTAAAGGGAATATATGAGAATTTCAATTATAGAGATGCTAAAGATAGTCTATCAAATTTAAAGTGTTGAATGACCACACAAATCCACCTCGCCCCCCCCCCCTATCTCTGAGACGTTTTTTCCTCTCCATTAACATTAACACTGAAAATAACTGTAGTCTATATCTTCTCAATCTAAATGTGTTAATAAAATATCACAGCTTGGTATCTTTCTGGTCACGCTCCCCTATAATAGCGTGGTAGAAATGTTACCTACTGGAATAAAGCGCTAGTTAGATTTTTGGTCCAAAACACCCCAGCAGCCATCTGGAGCCGCATGGCCTGTCGTGAGCAGAACTCTTTGGTTGCGTCCCAAATGGCACCCTTTTCCCTATATAGTGCACTACTTTTGACCAGGACCCATATGGTTCAAGTGAAAAATCTTGCACTATATTTTTTTATTTAACCTTTATTTAACTAGACAAGTCAGTTAAGAACAAATTCTTATTTACAATGACGGCCTACACCGGCCAAACCCGGACAACGCTGAGCCAATTGTGCGTCACCCTATGGGACTCCCAATCACGGCCGGATGTGACGCAGCCTGGATTTGAACCAGGGACTGCGGTGACGCCTGTTGCACTGAGATGCAGTGCCTTAGACCGCTGTGCCACTCAGAGCCTATATAGGGAATAGTATGCCATTTTCCACCGCTTATCCATTGCAAGAGTGTCATTACAGAGGAAACGACACTCTCATTCCTTCAAGTGCTGAATACAGCCGACATCTTACTAATGTGTATTGATTTCATGTTGAAGAAGTTTATTTATCCTATGCCAGTGGTTCCCAAACTTTTTATAGACCTGTATCCCTTCAAACATTCAACCTCCAGCTGCGTACCCCCTCTAGCACCAGGGTCAGCGCACTCTCAAATGTTGTTTTTTGCCATCATTGTAAGCCTGCCACACACACACTATACGATACATTTATTAAACATAATAATGAGTGAGTTTTTGTCACAACCCGGCTCGTGGGAAATGACAAAGAGCTCTTCTAGGACCAGGGCACACATAATCAATAATTTTGCTCTTTATTTAGCCATCTTACATATAAAAACGTATTTCTTCATCAAAAATGGTGAATAACTCACCACAGGTTAATGAGAAGGGTGTGCTTGAAAGGATGCACAAAACTCTGCAATGTTGGGTTGTATTGGAGAGAGTCTCAGTCTTAAATGATTTTACACACAGTCTGCCTGTATTTAGTTTTCATGCTAGTGAGGGCCGAGAATCCACTCTCACATGGGTATGTGGTTGCAAAGTGCATCAGTGTCTTAACAGTGCGATTTTCCAAGGCAGGATACTCTGAGCGCAGCCATATTCAGATCTGACAGTGGCTTCTGATTTTAATTCAATTTTCACAGAACCGCTTGTTGCAATTTTGATGAGGCTCTCCTGTTCAGATATCGGTAAGTGGACTGGAGACAGTGCATGAAAGGGATAACGAATCCAGTTGTTTGTGTTGTCCATTTCGGGGAAAGTACCTGCGTAATTGCGCACCCAGCTCACTCGTGTGCTTCGCTATAGCACATTTGACATTGTCCGTAAGCATACAATGATGGAAAGACCTGTGTGTTGTCCTTGTTAATGCAGACAGAGAAGAGCTCCAACTTCTTAATCATAGCCTAAATTTTGTCCCGCACATTGAATATAGTTGCGGAGAGTCCCTGTAATCCTAGATTCAGATCATTCAGGTGAGGAAAAAACATCACCCAGATAGGCCAGTCGTGTGAGAAACTCGTCATCATGCAAGTGGTCAGACAAGTGAAAAATTATGGTCAGTAAAGAACTTTAAGCTCGTCTCTCAAAAAAAACGTGGCAATACTTTGCCCCTTGATAACCAGCGCACTTCTGTGCATTATAAAAGCGTTACATAGTCGCTGCCCATATCATTGCATAATGCAGAAAATACACGAGAGTTCAGGGGCCTTGCTTTTACAAAGTTAACCATTTTTACTGTAGTGTCCAAAATGTCTTTCAAGCTGTCAGGCATTCCCTTGGCAGCAAGAACCTCTTGGTGGATGCTGCAGTGTACCCAAGTGGCTTCGGGATCAACTGCTTGCACGCGTGTTACCACTCCGCTATGTCTCCCTGTCATGGCTTTTGCTCCATCAGTACAGATACCAGCACATCTTGACCACCAAAGTCCATTTGGTGTCACAAAGCTGTCCAGTACTTTAAAAATATCCTCTCATGTTGTCCTGGTTTCCAGTGGTTTGCAGAATAGGATGTCTTCCTTAATTGACCCCTCATAAACGTAACGGACATATACCAGGAGCTGTGCCAGGCCCGCCTCATCTGACTCATCCAGCTGTAACACATAGAATTCACTGGCTTGTATGCGAAGCAGTAATTGCTTCAAAACATCTCCTGCCATGTCATTGATGCGTCGTGAAACAGTGTTGTTTGATTAAGTCATTGTCTGTATATATATTTTTTTTTTGCCTTTTCCCCCAGCATTGTCCCATATCTGCGGCTGCAGGAATAATTAAGTCCTTCACAATAGTATGGTGCTTGCCTGTCCTAGCCAATCGGTAGCTCACCATATAAGACTCTTCTAGCCCCTTCTTATTAATGGTATCTGTTGCTTTTATACGTCTTATTACTCGAAAGTCGTCTTAATTCTCGCAAAAAAACCTCCTGTGGCTTATTTTTCAAATTGCCGTGTTTTGTTTCTGACCAAAGACTCATCGAGTTGTGAGAGTACTTTTGCCCATATAACACACTGGCTGAGGAAAGGCACTACTCCCAATATAAGTGAATGCCTAATCAATGTAGTTCTCATCATATTTGAGCCTTTCTGATGGCCCAACGTCCCTGTCTGTTCGGTGCTTTCCCGGGTAAGGAGGCAGTAGCTCGTCGGCTGCAACAGATTCACAACTGTCAGTGTCCATGCTAGCTGGGCTAACAACAAATGTAGAATTTCTGATGCTAGATTTCGATGTGGAAGCCGAACAACTTGTGTCGTCGACAGGTGCAGGTGTAGTACTGCTGGTTGGAGCAGTACATTTACATTTACATTTAAGTCATTTAGCAGACGCTCTTATCCAGAGCGACTTACAAATTGGTGCATTCACCTTATGATATCCAGTGGAACAACCACTTTACAATAGTGCATCTAACTCTTTTAAGGGGGGGGGGTTAGAAGGATTACTTTATCCTATCCTAGGTATTCCTTAAAGAGGTGGGGTTTCAGGTGTCTCCGGAAGGTGGTGATTGACTCCGCTGACCTGGCGTCGTGAGGGAGTTTGTTCCACCATTACTACCAGTAGAGTACTACCAGTAGAGCTGGTATGTGTTTCTCTGGACACTGGCCTTGCTTTTTTAAAACCATTTATACATTTTCAAGAAAACGGAATGAGCTGCGGCTATGTTTGGCTACATGCGGACCGTTAGTGGAATTCCCGCGAGAGATTAATGGTTAATGTGATTGGATGTTAATTATTTGACTAGGCTTCCTGTATTTGACATTGTGTTATTTTGCTCAGTACTAGATGATTTTATTTTTGGCAGTGAAACGAGGCTACTCAGAATTGGGGGAAAAAACATCACCCAAATGTATAGCGCCCGTTGGAAAATCTAAATGGAGTGTTTGAAAATGTGAATCACATTTTTATTTGGCGTACCCTCGACGGCATTGCGCGTACCCCAGTTTGGGAATAGTCGCCCTATGCCATGTAGTGTTTCTTTCATGGGGGGTACAAATCTGTCAAACGTGAGATGTTTAGACATATTGGGACCATATCAGGACACCTTCGAGAAGTGATCCTTATTCCACTTGTTTAATAACAAAACATGCTCAACTCCATTACTGTGTAATTACAATTCCATTATCCAAGTAGGCTAAATTACCATGGAGCAACATGCTAATACAATGCTTCAACTAGAATAATATGTTTACTACACAGGTATACAAACGTAACTAAAAGTGTGTTACTGCAAATGCATATTTTCCACAAACCTAAATGTCAACATTTTAAGTGTGGTAGTCTTAGGCCTACCCTCTATCCTCGTTTTCACATGAATTATGTCCATACCATAAACATCAGCAGCCTGGGTCCGTATTCAAAGATTTTTCTACCATTGAAATCCTTGAGTGGGATTATTTGAGAACATAGCCCCCTAGACAAATCATTACAAACAGTAGCCAGCCAGGTAGAACAGTTACACAATTTAGAAATAGAGATAAAATTAATCCCTTACCTTTGATGATCTTCATATGGTTGCACTCAGCAGACATTAATTTACTCAATAAATGTTCCTTTTGTTCGATAAAGTCTCTTTATACCCAAAACCTCCGTTTTGTTTGCGCGTTTTCTTCAGTAATCCACAGGCTCAAACGCAGTCAAAACAGGAAGACAAAAAAATCCAAATTGTATCCGTAAAGTTCATAGAAACATGTCAAACGATGTTTATATTCAAACCTCAGGTTGTTTTTAGCCTCAGTAATCGATAATATTTCAACCGGACAATAACGTCGTCAATTTAAAGGGTAAACAAGAAACGCACTTTCTCGGTCTGGCGCAGGAAAAAGCTCTGTGACACGGCAGGGTCCACTCATTCAGACTGCTCTTACTTCTTCATTTTTCAGAATACAAGCCTGAAACAATTTCTGAAGACTGTTGACATCTAGTGGAAGGCATAGAAACTGCAATTTGAGTCCTAAGTCAATGGATACTGTATTGGCATTGAATATAAAACTACAAAACCAACAAAAGAAACTGCTTCTTGAATGGATTTTTCTCAGGTTTTCGCCTGCCAAATCAGTTCTGTTATACTCACAGACACTATTTTAACAGTTTTGCAAACTTTAGAGTGTTTTCTATCCAAATCTACCAGTTATATGGATATCATATATTCTGGGCCCGAGATGCAGGCAGTTTAATTTGGGCATGCATTTCAGCCAAAATTCCGAATGCCTAGAGAAGTTAATGAAATGTGTTTTTGTTTATTAGGCTACTGTGCAGTCTACAATACATACTGTAGTAAACATGGGAAAGTGCCTAATTCCTTACATAAGGGAGAGCAGGCCATGTCTGTATTACAGAATGCGGGGCACGCTGGAGACCGGTGTTATATCATAGTTGTGATGTCTTCACTATTATTCTACAATGTAGAAAATAGTAAAAAATAAAGAAAGATCCTGGAATGAGTAGGTGTGTCCAAACTTTTGACTGGTACTTCCTTAATTAATTTGATTAATGGTGTTTCTATTCCATGAAAAACCCTCTGAGTTTCCGTTAGGATGGAACAGAAAATATGGCGCTGTACAACGTGACGCTCGTAAATCCAGAGCATTGTCAGTTTGTAAATTCAGACCGTTTTGCTCCCGCAGCGCGCACTGGAATAATCAAGTCAATAAATGTTGGGTAGTTAGCCTATAGTTAATATACTGGCAAGTTAGTAGTTATACATCAAACGTTAGGTAGCTAGCTAACATACCGGTACATACTGCTGTAATGATATGCTATGTAGTTCTTAAGGACAGAATAGCTAACAAACTGTTAGCCAACATAACGTGTAAGGTAACTTATTTGAAAAGTCATTACTTTATTACACTGAGTAGCAAGATACCCCTTGGTCATTAGGGCAAATCTGGTCTGTGATGGGGGGCGGGTTCACACCTAGTTTGGCTATTAGACTATTCTTTAGTAAAGGTTGAATAGTCTATTGTTCAGCTATTAGCCCCCCCTCCCCAACTTGCAACAAATTGTTGTTGTTCCCATCTCGTTCCTTTCCCTCTCCCACACATCATCATTCTGCGCCTGAGTGGCTCGCTTGTGGGTGTGCTGGCAGGATATGGCAGCAGCATCGGTTGTGCGTCAAGAATTCTGCATGCAGTAGCACGTTTGTATGAAGGTGTGGTTATTCACAGGCAAATTGTTATATGCTATGGAGGTACATTTGTGCCTTTTTTGTTGAGGGCAAAACTTTTTAAAAACATTTTCAATCAAAAATAATTGTTCCGAAAGCAACTTTTTCCCGACACAAAGGAAGTCATAGCGGACACCTACGAAGAAGGACTGTGTGATGATGGCATCTCAGGTAAGCGGCACTGGGCGTTCTTCCGTCCAACTTTTAAATAGCTAGTAGTTAGCTCCTACGATTCAGTGTCAGTTCATACCGTAGAATGATAAATCATGCAATTATTATTCTCAAGCTAACCAAAAGCGATTAGCGTTCTCGCCATTTTCATTTGAATTAATCTAACTTTCTTTCATGGCAACTCATAAGCAGGCCATGTCATATTTGTTTCATAGTCGATATATAATCATATTTCATGACAGTGTAACGGTTAGCTTTTTTTTTAACAGAAGGCTGAAAGAACACAATGTCTGTCACAAAGAGTTAGGGAGTCTTTGCAGCATGTAGATGGTGCAGGTATCATTGCATATTCGCATCACCTAATGAACAACCACAATACCAGTCTGGGGTTAAGCTTTCTGTGCTGTATTGACGTATCCTGAAAATGACATCTGCTGCTTTAGGTTGAACGGTCATATCTACAAAAAATAAGCTATTTTCTTTACTTTCAGAGAGCGAGCTGATCAAGGGGTCGAAAATGTAGATATTGCCAGATGTTCACTGTCCGAGGAACAGGCCGCGGAAGCTTTATTGCTGGCAAAAGTGTCCATAACCAGAGGTAATTAAACAGTTCTGTGTTCTTTTTCTCTCTCCATCTCTGCCTGTCTTGTTGTACATGGAACCTGTCTCACATGCATTCATTAAAAACCCTTAAGATGTCAGCTGCTAATTTTCAGATTTACATTTACATTACATTTACATTTAAGTCATTTAGCAGACGCTCTTATCCAGAGCGACTTACAAATTGGTGCATTCACCTTATGATATCCAGTGGAACAACCACTGAGAGCGATTGGTGTCCCCAGGGCTCTGTTCTAGGCCCTCTCCTATTCTCGCTATACACCAAGTCACTGGCTCTGTCATATCTACATGGTCTCTCCTATCATTGCTATGCAGACGACACACAATTAATCTTCTCCTTTCCCCCTCTGATAACCAGGTGGTGAATCGCATCTCTGCATGTTGGCAGACATATCAGTGTGGATGACGGATCACCACCTCAAGCTGAACCTCGCAAGACGGAGCTCTTCCTCCCGGGAAGACTGCCCGTTCCATGATCTCGCCATCACGGTTGACAACTCCATTGTGTCCTCCTCCCAGAGTGCTAAGAACCTTGGCGTGATCCTGGACAACACCCTGTCGTTCTCAACTAACATCAAGGCGGTGACCCGTTCCTGTAGGTTCATGTCTACAACAACATTTCGAGAGTACGACCCTGCTCACGCAGGAAGCGGCGCAGGTCCTAATCCAGGCACTTGTCAATCTCCCGTCTGGATACTGCAACTCGCTGTTGGCTGGGCTCCCTGCCTGTGCCATTAAACCCTACAATCATCCAGAACGCCGCAGCCCGTCTGGTGTTCAACTTTCCCAAGTTCCTCTCACGTCACCCGCCTCTCCGCTCTCTCCTGGCTTCCAGTTGAAGCTCGCATCCGCTACAAGACCATGGTGCTTGCTACGGAGCTGTGAGGGGACGGGCACCTCCGTACCTTCAGGCTCTGATCAGGCCCTACCCCAAACAAGGGCACTGCGTTCATCCACCTCTGGCCTGCTCGCCTCCCTACCTCTGAGGAAGTACAGTTCCCGCTCAGCCCAGTCAAATGTTCGCTGCTCTGGCACCCAATGGTGGAACAAACTCCCTACGACGCCAGGTCAGCGAGTCAATCACCCACTTCCGGAACACCTGAACCCACCTCTTTAAGGAATACCTAGGATAGGATAAAGTAATCCTTCTAACCCCCCCCCCTTAAAAGAGTTAGATGCCATTGTAAAGTGGT